>NC_077228.1:139786210-139981210 GCF_027887165.1 Monodelphis domestica | reverse complement strand
TAAGTGCTTTTAAAAATATTTTATTTTTTTCCAAATACATTTAGGAACAACTTTTAGTGTTCATTTTCTAACATTTTTCATTCCTAATTCTTTCCCTTCCCCACTTCCTAAGATGGCAAGCAATTTGATATAGATTATACATGTGCTATTATGCAAACATATTTCCACACTTGTCATGTTTTAGAAAAAGATACATATCACAAAGAAAAACATGAAGAAAATAAAGTGAAAATGTTGAGTACATTATTATTATTATTATTCCTATTTTACAGGGGGAAAATACAGTGTATCAGAGCAATTAACTTATCCAAGGTAGCAGTAAGTGACAGATACTGGTCTCAAACCCACATCTTTTTTTTTAAACTCTTACTTTCCACCTTAGAATCAATACTGTGTATTGGCTCCAAGGCAGAAGAGTGGTAATGGCTAGGGAATGGGGGTTAAGTGACTTGCCCAGGGTCACACAGCTGGGAAGTGTCTGAGGCCAGATTTGAACCTAGGACCTCCCCTCTCTAAGCCTGGCTCTCCATCTACCCAACTGCCCCCTCAAACCCACATCTTTTGACTCTAAATACAACGTTCTCTCCATTACAACCAAAGTTGTTTTTAGAATACCAAAAGAAATCACGAGTCAAAAATGATAAAATAAACATAGTTATCTTTTCCATGGATGATGACAGTGATTCTGAAAGGTACCTATCTATGAAATGTAGAGCTTTAACTCCTACAGATATGCCTAATTTTACAATATTCCTGGAAAGGTATATGGAAATCAAATCGTATTTTTAATGCACCTCTAGATGAACTCCCTATTTAAAAGGAAACTATGACAATGAGTTTTCTTTTTAAAGCAAAAGAAAACAAAGAAGCATCCCTTGATTAGTTTTATAAGTTCAGATTTTCATCAGATTTCCCTTAAGGAAATAAATTTTGATCAAATTCAATCCAAGAAACATTTATCATACTTTAACCTTGTTCCCAATACAGGACTTTCAACATATGGAATAGATTTTTTTTATGATTTTATTTGAAACTGGCACCATTTAGCAGATTCAGCAAGAAACTGAGGAAGTGGAATCTCCTCCATTCCTCAAAAAAATGAACTTCAAAGATCATTTTTACTACAAGAGAACATTAAAAGTAGCAACCCTGCTTCTTCAGCCAACCAACCCAGGCCTGATCTTGATTACATAGAGAGGAAAGAATTGGTGAGATGTTAAGATAGGAGTAAAAAGGTCATTTTATCTTTCTTCCTTCCAATAAAGTGACATTGCTATCTTAACCTCTCTGTCTTTTCCTATAAAACAGGATCATTCACAGTTCAACAATCTACTTGAAGAATGGAAAAAAAAAAGAGCAATTGTGAGCTGAGCTCAAAAATTATAGTCACCTCTGGCTACTGGACCCATGAACTGGTGGAGGTTTTTTTCTCTCCTTGATTAATGGGTCTAGTCCTCACCATTCCCAGAGCTGAAGGCTCATCTCCAAACATTTTTTAAACAGAAAATTATTCATGAATCACAGAACCAGAGAATCAAGAGGTTGAAAGGATCAGCCTCCTACTCAGGGTAGGAATTTTCTTTACAAAATTCCTGACAAGTGATGATCTACTTTCAGCTTAAACCCTCTCTATTTACTGGGGTCTCCCTCTCTCACAAAGCAGATGGTTCATAACTGCTGGACAGATCTAATTTTTAGGAAGAAAGTTCTTTCTTCCACTGAATATATAAAAGGGTGGGCTGAATCCGAGTTTCTGATCAAATTGTCTTTAGAGTTCCTTAATCAAACAGATAAAACTATAAAGTGAGCATTGTTTGGAAGCAGCTGATGAGACGAGGTTGCTAGCTGTTGGAGTCACAGAGAATTAAGTTCAAATCCAGCCTCAGGAACTTACCCTGGGAAGGCTATTTTTGCTTTGGTTTCCTCATCTCCAAAATGAGATAGAGAAGGAGATGATAGACTATTCTAATATTTGAGCCAAGAAAACCCCAAATGGAGTCACAAAGAGTCAGACTCCTGAAACAATTGAACAACAAAACTGATAGAAACAGAGAATTCCAGAATTCCTGATTAATAGTCATCACTTCTACTCTCAGCCTATAAAAGAAAGCTAGTGGCCACACTCTACCTTTTCTTTTATTCTTTTTTTTTTCAGAATGCAGTAAATGTTGTGGGAGTGGGGGAGACAGGGAAGAGACTTCTTTCCCCACATAGTAGCAGTAGTGACTGACAGCAAAAGTGCACAGCAATGGGAGGCATGCTTTTATCTTGTCCCCAAAAGGAAATTGAAGGAAATTTTTCTTGGAATTCTCTATATAATGATTCTAGAATCTAACCATCCAGCAGAGAAGGAAGATTTTTTAGATGATTGGCTTTCAGAGTTGTCTGCTGGATAATGCCCAAATCAAGACTTCTTAAATGAAAATTCATTTATTAGACCTTCAAGAGAAATATTCAAGGTATGCTCCTTGAAGGGAAAAAAAAGGGGGGATAAACCACATTTTCCCTGTATATCATTCTACCTGAAAAACAAAGTTCCTTGGAGAAGAGACAACTGGTTAAAAAAAAGGGAGAGAGAGCCCTGCTGGCTCAGCCAGTTCCAAAACATGGGCAAAATTTTAATGACATGGTGATATTGCACATTAGGAGATATGATGAAATATTCTGCATGTGGGAAAGGACTTTTGGAATAACAAAAGGCTGCCCCAACAGCAATGTCAGGCTCATCAAGGCAGCTAGCTGGAGCAGCAGTTAGAACACTAGGTTCAGTAAGACCTGAACTCAAATCCAACCTCAGGTAATTATTAGTTGTGTGACCCTGAGAAAGTCACTTAAATTCTGTTTGCCTCAGTTTTGCAATTTGTAAAATGAGGGTGATAATAGCACTTACCTCACAGGGTTGTTTTAAGGATCAAAGGAGACAATATTTGTAAAAAGGGTTTACTTAGTTAGCACGGGGACTAATATGAAGTAGACACAATTCCCTTCCCCATCCTTATTTTGCTTTTTGGAGGGAATTAATAGTTCTTATTATTTGTGGGGGGAAAAAATAAAGGTTTTCCCCTATTAACTAATTAACCATATTATACACTGAATAGTTATTTGAGATTTGGAGACCCAAAGATCTAGGATACCTTTGCCATAAGCTAGACCTTAAATTTTCCTAGATTAATAAAAGCAGGGATAATGATCAAAATGAAAGGAAACTGAACCCACTGCAATAAACCTCAAGGACAGAACTCACTCTGACTGGGTCTATAGCCATTGGGGGGATATTAGGACACAAGTTATAAATAGAAATAGAGTTCGAATGGATTTTAAGCCATTCTTTGGAACAACACAAAACTATCTTCTGCCTTTCTTTGTATCTTTAAGGCTTCCCCCATTGCCTCCCCAACCCCTTCCCACATATGACACACAATTCCACTGGGTTTAACGTGTGCCATCAATCAAGACTCATTTCCTTATTATTCATATTTGCACTAAGATGATCTTTTAGTCTACTTTCCCAGTCATAGCCCCACCAATCCATGTGATCAAGTGGTTGTTTTTCTTCTGTGTTTCTTTTCCCAAAGTTCTTCCTTTGGATGTGGATAGTGTTCTTTCTCATAAGTCCCTCCAAATAGTTCTGGATCATTGCATTGCTACTAGTAGAGTATTACATTTGAATTTGCCACAGGGCATCAGTCTCTGTGTACAGTGTTCTCCTGGTTCTGCTCCTCTCACTGCATCAGTTCCTGGAGGTCATTCCAGTTCACATGAAATTCCTCCAGTTCATTTTTCCTCTGAGCACAATAGCATTCCATCACCAACATATACCACAATTTGTTCAGCCATTCCCCAATTGAAGGGCATTCCCTAGTTTTCCCATTTTTTGCCACCACAAAGAGCGCAGCTATGAATATTTTTGTACAAGTCTTTTTCCTTATTATCTCTTTGGGGTATAAACCCAGCAGTGCTGAGGCTGGCTCAAAGGGCAGACAGTCTTTTATCGCCTTTTGGGCATAGTTCCAAATTGCCTTCCAGAATGGTTGGATCAATTCACAACTCCACCAACAATGAATTAATGTCCCAACTTTGCCATATCCCCTCCAATATTCATTACTTTCCTTTGCTATCATGTTGGCCAATATGCTAAGTGTGAGGTGATACCTCAGAGTTGTTTTCATTTGCATTTCTCTGATTATAAGAGACTTAGAACATTTATTCATGTGCTTATTAATGGTTTTGATTTCTTTATCTGAAAATTGCCTATTCATGTCCCTTGCCCATTTATCAACTGGGGAATGGCTTGATTTTTTGTACAACTGATTTAGCTCCTTATAAATTTGAGTGATTAGACCTTTATCAGAGGTTTTTGTTATAAAGATAGTTTCCCCACTTCCGGTTAAGATGGCGGCTTAGAGAAAGCTAAAGCTCAGATCTCCGGAAAACCCTTCCCGACCGATCTCAAACTATAAGCTCCTAAGGCGCCGAAATTCAAAACGATCAACAGCACAGACCCTGGGAACCCTCCTCCTGGACCTGGACCCGGTTCAAAAGGTACGGCTCCCCTCAAAAGCCAGAACCCGAGATCACTCGGACCTCAGGGGTAGGAGCGCAGAGTCCAAGGCTCCCGGAAGCGGCAGCCGCGCCGGGCTCAGAGAGCAGGGTCTGAGGAACAACAATCCCGGTGAAAGTTACTGCCTGGGGCTTCCGCTGCAGAGAGCTGGTCCAAACAACAGCAACCCTCAGGGCCGGCAAGACAGCCTCACGGGCTGGATCCTGCTATCCAAGTCTCAGTGAAAGTCCTTGCCCTCAGAGCTTGGGGAAGCTGCAGCCCATCCCCCGGCAGGCCAACGAAACAGCCTCAAGGCCAGCGATTCTGAAGGCAACTTCCGAAAGCGAGCGGGGGGGGGGGGGGGGGGGGGGGGGGGGGGGGGGGGGGGGGAGTGTGGCCTCGTGGTCCGACCCTTCCATTCCAGTTCCATTGAGGCATATTCAGTTTAACCCAGGGAAAGCTCATAGAACCAACATCTGCCCAGGACTAAAGCCTCTGATCACCAGACAGAGATAAGAAAAGCTAATCCTCCACATTCAGAGATGACAAACTCCACAGAAGCACAGAAGCCCCAAAATACCAAGAAAAATAAGAAGAAAGGGGCGACTTTGGACACATTCTATGGAGCCAAAATACAAAATACAGAGCAGATAGAAGAAGATATACAAGAAAATTCTCCAAAATCTTCCAAAGGAAATAGAAACTCTCCACAAACCCATGAAGAATTTGAATCAGAAATGACCAAAAAGATGGAAGCCCTCTGGGAGGAAAAGTGGGAAATAATGCAAAAGAAATTCATGCATCTACAAAACCAGTTTGACCAAACTGTAAAAGAAAACCAGGCTTTAAAGCAAGAACTAATAAAGCAAAGCCAAAACACCAAGAAATTAGAAGAGAACATAAAATATCTCACCGACAAGGTGATAGATCTGGAAAATAGAGGGAGAAGAGAAAATTTAAGAATAATTGGACTCCCAGAAAAGCCAGAAATAAACACCAAACTGGACATGGTGATACAAGATATAATCAAAGAAAATTGCCCAGAGATTCTAGAACAAGGGGGCAATACAGCCACTGACAGAGCTCACAGAACACCTTCTACACTAAACCCCCAAAAGACAACTCCCAGGAATGTAATTGCCAAATTCCAAAGCTATCAAACAAAAGAAAAAATCCTACAGGAAGCCAGAAAAAGACAATTTAGATATAAAGGAATACCAATCAGGGTCACACAAGACCTTGCAAGTTCTACTCTGAATGATCGTAAGGCATGGAACATGATCTTCAGAAAGGCAAGAGAGCTGGATCTCCAACCAAGAATCAGCTACCCAGCAAAACTGACTATATACTTCCAAGGGAAAGTATGGGCATTCAACAAAATAGAAGACTTCCAACTTTTTGCAAAGAAAAGACCAGAGCTCTGTGGAAAGTTTGATACCGAAAATCAAAGAGCAAGGAATACCTGAAAAGGTAAATATTAAGGAAAGGGGAAAAATGTTATCTTCTTCTTTTACTCAAACTCTCTTCTATAAGGACTACATTTATATCAATCTATGTATAACAACATGTGGGGAAAATGTAATGTATAAATAGGGGGTAAAGAAAGACCAAATAGAATAATGGTTCTCACACAAAGATTCACATGGGAAGGGGAGGGGAAGAAAACTCCTATAAGAAGGAGAGGAAGAGGGGGGGGGGGTTACTTAAACCTCAATCTCAGGGAAATCAACTCTGAGAGGGAAAAACATCCAGATCCATTGGGATCTTGAATTCTATCTTACCCAACAAGGGTAAGGAGAAGGGAAAACCAAGGGGGGGGAGGGGGAGAGGGAGAACAAAAAGGGAGGGAAAGAGAGGGGGGAGGGGGAAGGAAGAAAAAGGGAGGGACTAAAAAGGGAAACATCAAGGGAGGGGACAAGGGGCACTGATTCAAAGTAAATCACTGGACTAAAAGGTAGAGCCGAAGAAGAAAAGGTTAGAATTAGGGAAGGCAATCAAAATGCCAGGGAGTCCACAAATGACAATCATAACTTTGAACGTGAATGGGATGAACTCACCCATAAAACGTAGACGAATAGCAGAATGGATTAGAATCCAAAACCCTACCATATGTTTTCTTCAAGAAACACACATGAGGCGGGTTGACACCCACAAGGTCAGAATTAAAGGATGGAGTAAGACCTTCTGGGCCTCAACTGATAGAAAGAAGGCAGGAGTGGTAATCATGATATCTGATAAAGCCAATGCAAAAATAGACCTGATCAAAAGGGATAGGGAAGGTAATTATATTTTGTTAAAAGGGACTCTAGACAACGAGGAAATATCATTAATCAACATGTATGCACCAAATAATATAGCACCCAAATTTCTAATGGAGAAACTAGGCGAATTGAAGGAAGAAATAGACAATAAAACCATACTAGTGGGAGACTTAAACCAACCATTATCAAATTTAGATAAATCAAATCAAAAAATAAATAAGAAAGAGGTAAAAGAAGTGAATGAAATCTTAGAAAAATTAGAATTAATAGACATATGGAGAAAAATAAATAGGGATAAAAAGGAATACACCTTCTTCTCAGCACCACATGGCACATTCACAAAAATTAACCATACATTAGGTCACAGAAACATAGCACACAAATGCAAAAAAGCAGAAATAATGAATGCAGCCTTCTCAGATCACAAGGCAATAAAAATAATGATTAGTAATGGTACATGGAAAACCAAATCTAAAACCAATTGGAAATTAAACAATATGATACTCCAAAACCGTTTAGTTAAAGAAGAAATCATAGAAACAATTAATAATTTCATCAAGGAAAATGACAATGGCGAAACATCCTTTCAAACCTTTTGGGATGCAGCCAAAGCGGTAATCAGAGGCAAATTCATATCCCTGAAAGCTTATATTAACAAACAAGGGAGAGCAGAGATCAATCAATTGGAAATGCAATTAAAAAAACTTGAAAGCGATCAAATTAAAAACCCCCAGCAGAAAACCAAATTAGAAATCCTAAAAATTAAGGGAGAAATTAATAAAATCGAAAGTGATAGAACTATTGATTTAATAAATAAGACAAGAAGCTGGTACTTTGAAAAAACAAACAAAATAGACAAAGTACTGGTCAATCTAATTAAAAAAAGGAAGGAAGAAAAGCAAATTCACAGCATTAAAGATGAAAAGGGGGACAGCACCTCCAATGAGGAGGAAATTAAGGCAATCATTAGAAATTACTTTGCCCAATTATATGGCAATAAATACACCAATTTAGGAGAAATGGATGAATATATACAAAAATACAAACTGCCTAGACTAACAGAAGAGGAAATAGAATTCTTAAATAATCCCATATCAGAAATTGAAATCCATCAAGCCATCAAAGAACTTCCTAAGAAAAAATCCCCAGGGCCTGATGGATTCACCTGTGAATTCTATCAAACATTCAGAGAACAGTTAATCCCAATACTATACAAACTATTTGACATAATAAGCAAAGAGGGAGTTCTACCAAACTCCTTTTACGACACAAACATGGTACTGATTCCAAAACCAGGCAGGTCAAAAACAGAGAAAGAAAACTATAGGCCAATCTCCCTAATGAATATAGATGCAAAAATCTTAAATAGGATACTAGCAAAAAGACTCCAGCAAGTGATCAGAAGGATCATTCACCATGATCAAGTAGGATTCATACCAGGGATGCAGGGCTGGTTCAACATTAGGAAAACCATCCACATAATTGACCACATCAACAAGCAAACTAGCAAGAACCACATGATTATCTCAATAGATGCAGAAAAAGCCTTTGATAAAATACAACACCCATTCCTATTAAAAACACTAGAAAGCATAGGAATAGAAGGGTCATTCGTAAAAATAATAAACAGTATATATCTAAAACCAACAGCTAATATCATCTGCAATGGGGATAAACTAGATGCATTCCCAATAAGATCAGGAGTGAAACAAGGATGCCCATTATCACCTCTACTATTTGACATTGTACTAGAAACACTAGCAGTAGCAATTAGAGAAGATAAAGAAATTGAAGGTATCAGAATAGGCAAGGAGGAGACCAAGTTATCACTCTTTGCGGATGACATGATGGTCTACTTAAAGAATCCTAGAGATTCAACCAAAAAGCTAATTGAAATAATCAACAACTTTAGCAAAGTTGCAGGATACAAAATAAACCCACATAAATCATCAGCTTTTCTATATATCTCCAACACAGCTCAGCAGCAAGAACTAGAAAGAGAAATCCCATTCAAAATCACCTTAGACAAAATAAAATACCTAGGAATCTATCTCCCAAGACAAACACAGGAACTATATGAACACAACTACAAAACACTCGCCACACAACTAAAACTAGACTTGAACAATTGGAAAAACATTAACTGCTCATGGATAGGACGAGCCAATATAATAAAAATGACCATCCTACCCAAACTTATTTATCTATTTAGTGCCATACCCATTGAACTACCAAAATACTTCTTCACTGATTTAGAAAAAACCATAACAAAGTTCATTTGGAAGAACAAAAGATCAAGGATATCCAGGGAAATAATGAAAAAAAACACATATGATGGGGGCCTTGCAGTCCCAGACCTCAAACTATATTACAAAGCAGCAGTCATCAAAACAATTTGGTACTGGCTAAGAAACAGAAAGGAAGATCAGTGGAATAGACTGGGGGAAAACGACCTCAGCAAGACAGTATACGATAAACCCAAAGATCCCAGCTTTTGGGACAAAAATCCACTATTCGATAAAAACTGCTGGGAAAATTGGAAGACAGTGTGGGAGAGACTAGGAATAGATCAACACCTCACACCCTACACCAAGATAAATTCAAAATGGGTGAGTGACTTAAACATAAAGAAGGAAACCATAAGTAAATTGGGTAAACACAGAATAGCATACATGTCAGACCTTTGGGAGGGGAAAGGCTTTAAAACCAAGCAAGATATAGAAAGAATCACAAAATGTAAAATAAATAATTTTGACTACATCAAACTAAAAAGCTTTTGTACAAACAAAACCAATATAACTAAAATCAGAAGGGAAACAACAAATTGGGAAAAAATCTTCATAGAAACCTCTGACAAAGGTTTAATTACTCATATTTATAATGAGCTAAATCAATTGTACAAAAAATCAAGCCATTCTCCAATTGATAAATGGGCAAGGGAAATGGATAGGCAGTTCTCAGATAAAGAAATCAAAACTATTAACAAGCACATGAAGAAGTGTTCTACATCTCTTATAATCAGAGAGATGCAAATCAAAACAACTCTGAGGTATCACCTCACACCTAGCAGATTGGCTAACATAACAGCAAAGGAAAGTAATGAATGCTGGAGGGGATGTGGCAAAGTAGGGACATTAATTCATTGCTGGTGGAGCTGTGAACTGATCCAACCATTCTGGAGGGCAATTTGGAACTATGCCCAAAGGGCGACAAAAGAATGTCTACCCTTTGACCCAGCCATAGCACTGCTGGGTCTGTACCCCAAAGAGATAATGGACACAAAGACTTGTACAAAAATATTCATAGCTGCGCTCTTTGTGGTGGCCCAAAACTGGAAAACAAGGGGATGCCCATCAATTGGGGAATGGCTGAACAAACTGTGGTATATGTTGGTGATGGAATACTATTGTGCTCAAAGGAATAATAAAGTGGAGAAGTTCCATGGAGACTGGAACAACCTCCAGGAAGTGATGCAGAGCGAGAGGAGCAGAACCAGGAGAACATTGTACACAGAGACTAATACACTGTGGTATAATCGAACGTAATGGACTTCTCCATTAGGGGCGGTGTAATGTCCCTGAACAACTTTCAGGGATCCAGGAGAAAAAAAAACACTATTCATAAGCAAAGGATAAACTATGGGAGTGGAAACACCGAGAAAAAGCAACTGCCTGAAGACAGAGGTTGAGGGGACATGACAGAGGATAGACTTTAAATGAACACTCTAGTGCAAATACTATCAACAAAGCAATGGGTTCAAATCAAGAAAACATCTAATGCCCAGTGGACTTACGCGTCGGCTATGGGGGGTGGGGGGGAGGAAAAGAAAATGATCTATGTCTTTAACGAATAATGCTTGGAAATGATCAAATAAAATATATTTAAAAAAAAATAAAATAAAAACACTAGAAAGCATAGGAATAGAAGGGTCATTCCTAAAAATAATAAACAGTATATATCTAAAACCAACAGCTAATATCATCTGCAATGGGGATAAACTAGATGCATTCCCAATAAGATCAGGAGTGAAACAAGGATGCCCATTATCACCTCTACTATTTGACATTGTACTAGAAACACTAGCAGTAGCAATTAGAGAAGATAAAGGAATTGAAGGCATCAAAATAGGCAAGGAGGAGACCAAGTTATCACTCTTTGTGGATGACATGATGGTCTACTTAAAGAATCCTAGAGATTCAACCAAAAAGCTAATTGAAATAATCAACAACTTTAGCAAAGTTGCAGGATACAAAATAAACCCGCATAAATCATCAGCTTTTCTATATATCTCCAACACAGCTCAGCAGCAAGAACTAGAAAGAGAAATCCCATTCAAAATCACCTTAGACAAAATAAAATACCTAGGAATCTACCTCCCAAGACAAACACAGGAACTATATGAACACAACTACAAAACACTCGCCACACAACTAAAACTAGACCTGAACAAATGGAAAAACATTAACTGCTCATGGATAGGACAAGCCAATATAATAAAAATGACCATCCTACCCAAACTTATTTATCTATTTAGTGCCATACCCATTGAACTACCAAAATACTTCTTCACTGATTTAGAAAAAACCATAACAAAGTTCATTTGGAAGAACAAAAGATCAAGGATATCCAGGGAAATAATGAAAAAAAAACACATACGATGGGGGCCTTGCAGTCCCTGACCTAAAACTATATTACAAAGCAGCAGTCATCAAAACAATTTGGTACTGGCTAAGAAACAGAAAGGAAGATCAGTGGAATAGACTGGGGGAAAGCGACCTCAGCAAGACAGTATACGATAAACCCAAAGATCCCAGCTTTTGGGACAAAAATCCACTATTCGATAAAAACTGCTGGGAAAATTGGAAGACAGTGTGGGAGAGACTAGGAATAGATCAACACCTCAAACCCTACACCAAGATAAATTCAAAATGGGTGAGTGAATTAAACATAAAGAAGGAAACCATAAGTAAATTGGGTAAACACAGAATAGTATACATGTCAGACCTTTGGGAGGGGAAAGGCTTTAAAACCAAGCAAGATATAGAAAGAATCACAAAATGTAAAATAAATAATTTTGACTACATCAAACTAAAAAGCTTTTGTACAAACAAAACCAATATAACTAAAATCAGAAGGGAAACAACAAATTGGGAAAAAATCTTCATAGAAACCTCTGACAAAGGTTTAATTACTCATATTTATAATGAGCTAAATCAATTGTACAAAAAATCAAGCCATTCTCCAATTGATAAATGGGCAAGGGAAATGGATAGGCAGTTCTCAGATAAAGAAATCAAAACTATTAACAAGCACATGAAGAAGTGCTCTACATCTCTTATAATCAGAGAGATGCAAATCAAAACAACTCTGAGGTATCACCTCACACCTAGCAGATTGGCTAACATTACAGCAAAGGAAAGTAATGAATGCTGGAGGGGATGTGGCAAAGTAGGGACATTAATTCATTGCTGGTGGAGTTGTGAATTGATCCAACCATTCTGGAGGGCAATTTGGAACTATGCCCAAAGGGCGACAAAAGAATGTCTACCCTTTGACCCAGCCATAGCACTGCTGGGTCTGTACCCCAAAGAGATAATGGACACAAAGACTTGTACAAAAATATTCATAGCTGCGCTCTTTGTGGTGGCCCAAAACTGGAAAACGAGGGGATGCCCATCAATTGGGGAATGGCTGAACAAACTGTGGTATATGTTGGTGATGGAATACTATTGTGCTCAAAGGAATAATAAAGTGGAGAAGTTCCATGGAGACTGGAACAACCTCCAGGAAGTGATGCAGAGCGAGAGGAGCAGAACCAGGAGAACATTGTACACAGAGACTAATACACTGTGGTATAATCGAAGGTAATGGACTTCTCCATTAGTGGCGGTGTAATGTCCCTGAACAACTTTCAGGGATCCAGGAGAAAAAAACACCATTCATAAGCAAAGGATAAACTATGGGAGAGGAAACACCGAGGAAAAGCAACTGCCTGAATACAGAGGTTGAGGGGACATGACAGAGGATAGACTCTAAATGAACACTCTAATGCAAATACTATCAACAAAGCAATGGGTTCAAATCAAGAAGACATCTAATGCCCAGTGGACTTACGCGTCGGCTATGGGGGGTGGGGGGGAGGAAAAGAAAATGATCTTTAACTAATAATGCTTGGAAATGATCAAATAAAATATATTTTTAAAAAAAAAAAGATTGACCCTCAAGGGGGAAATAAATTGATGTGCCAGTTGGATTTTGCATGTAGACCTCCTCTGGGTCTTAGAATTTACTTACAGGCAGATTTATGTAACCAGTAAAACATAAATAAAGGCACTAAAGTATTTCTGCTAAAAAAAAAAAAGATAGTTTCCCGATTTGTTGCTTCCCTTCTAATTTTGACTGCATTGGTTTTGTTTGTACAAAAACTTTTTAATTTAATGTAATCAAAATTATCTATTTTGCATTTTGTAATTTTTTCTAAATCTTGCTTGGTCTTAAAATCTTTCCTTTCCCAAAAATCTGACAAGAATACTATTCTGTGTTCATCTAATTTATTTATTGTTTCCTTCTTTATGTCCAAGTCATTCTCCCATTCTGAGTTTATCTTGGTGTAGGCTGTGAGATGTTGATCTAAACCTAATCTCTCCCATACTGTTTTCCAATTTTTGCAGCCTTTTTTGTCAAATAGTGGATTTTTGTCCCCAAAGCTGGGATCTTTTGGTTTTATCATAGACTGTCTTACTGAGGTCACTTACCCCAAGTCTCTTGATCAATTTAGAAGCCATGGATGAGTCACTGGAAGTGAGGGAAAGGATTTGGATTGGTCAAGTAAACTTGGGTCATGCCTATGGGGTTATTTATAAAATTGATAAACTATCCATCCAATTTGGATCCAAGAGAGATTTGCAGTTGAACAAGCTCTGACAGCAAAAGGAAAAAAGCCAACTCTGAAAAGGAATCACTTTGGGGACAGAGGCAGAGGAGAGTGGCTCAGATTTGGGTTTGACCTTGTTCTCCCCCCATTTCCTCAGCCAGAAGGAAACCTTGCAAACTTTGAATATATAGAGGATTTCCTTTCTGCCCATCAGCTTTCTATCAGTATCCTTGGAAGAGCTGAGAGCAGTGGTTGCACCAGGAAATAAAGATAGGCAAGTTGCAGATTCATAGCTCAATAAAAATTCAAGAGAAAATTATACCATATCTTCAAAGAACATCTTGAAGACTCCAGCAAAAGAACTTCCAGATACCACAGACTACTCCCTTTGCTATATATGCTCTCTAATTTGGTGCCCCATTTCCCCTGAATTCTGTATGCACTCACAGGAAAGTGTGTCAGATTTTTAAAAATGTTTCTCTTTTATTACTCTGAGCTTGATAAGTATGAAGAAAGAGGAATATTTTCACATTCAAAGAACAGAAAAAAGAGGACCACATGAAATTATGAATGTCTATTACATATAGTTTTTTAAAACATATATTTCAAATTTAACATGGTAGATCCAACACAACTTTGCTTAGTTGGATCTCATTCTACATTTTCTTTTACTCTCTTATTTGTATTTTTAAATGATTCATCAATGTTCTTGTCTTTCTTTTTTAATATGATTATCATTAACCCTACTTCTTTTCAAAACACTCTGCTACAACAAGAAACTAATACGTTTTTTAATTCTCCATCCCTCTCCAAGAAGACAAGCTTGTACACAGTCATGCATATGTTATAATACACATTTTTCTGTTTATCATATTATGAAACAAGACACATATTGCTTACACCAGAGCAAAATTCATGGAGGAAATAAAATGAAGAATGATATGTTTCAATCTGCATTCTGACTCCAACTGCTTCTTCTATAGTGGTGGATATCCTTTTTGTCATGAGTTCCTTGGAGTTGTCCTGGAAGCATGTTCTGAACAATTGTGCTCATGAATATTCCTTTCTAAAAGCTACCTAAGACTGGATAACCAAATGATATCCATCAAAAATCAGTGGAAATTCATGAGCTCTACCATCAAAAAAAGAACATCCCCTACCACAAGCCCCTCAGAATGACCCTAAGAACTCTGAGAAGAGATATAGTAGTCTCACTCTGGGAGCTGATTCATATGAATGGGTCTTGAATAATTGCTCCAGAACCTAGGCACATGAAATGGAAAACAGTCCCTGCCCTCAAGGAGCTTATCTTCTACCAGAGACTATGAAACTTAGACAAGAATAGAAATGATATCAGAAGAGAAGGAAATGAACACTAAGACAGGGAAGAGACTGCTATAAAAGATGATGCATGATCTAAATCTTAGAGGAAGAGGAAGATTCAGAAAGGTTAAGAAGTATGTTTTAGCCACTTGTGTATGGGCACAAGGCAGAGAGGTGGAAGATGGAATATGGAGTTGAAGGAAAAGCCAAAACACCGCTTTTCCTGAAAGATAGTTTGTGAAGAGAATCAGTATATAGACAGTGCATGCTATGTGTACCAATGGAGGAAGTAGAGTAATACTCAATAAATCTGGAAAGGCAGGCTGAAACCAGTTATGAAGGACTTTCCTTGCCAAGCTAAAGACTTTGTATTTTATTCTAGAGGCAATGGTTCTTGCCCTTCATACTCAAAAGGACTAAAAAGGCATCCTTATTTGGGAGTCAATGTACATGTCCAACTGTGGCTGATTGGACCAATAAAAGCTCAGAAGACTCCACCAGAAGTCAGGCACAAACAACCTACATGAACATTTGGGGAAGAGATGTCTCTAAATGTGAACAACTCACATTTCTTTTGAACTACTGCAATTATGATTTGCTCATAAGCACAGAAGCTGCCTTGATGAGGGTATGCCATTTTGAAAGGTTCTGTAGCAGTGTCTCCCATGTTTCAATACTATGAGGCAACTCACAATTTATCTGTGGATAAATTCACTTACCATGGCATTATACTTTCTAGGAATGTACACATAGACGATGAGGTTGATGCACACACTGCCAGAGTTTGCTAAGTGTTTGGGAGGCTCTGAAGGAAAGTGGGGGAAAGTAGAGGTAGGAGACTGCCTACCAAACAGGTCTACAAAGCTAACCTCACTGCTGTCTGCCTGTGAAACCTGGATAGCCCATCAGAGCTTCCATTTGAATTGTCTATGGAATTTGATTCAGCCATACCACTGCTGGGTTTGTACCCCAAAGAGATTATAAGGAAAAAGACTTGTACAAGAATATTCATAGCTGCACTCTTTGTGGTAGCAAAAAAAAAATGGAAAATGAAGGAATGCCCTTCAATTAGGGAATGGCTGAACAAACTGTGGTATATGTTGGTGATGGAATACTATTATGCTCAAAGGAATAATGAACTGGAGGAATTCCATGGGAATTCCATGGGAACCACCTCCAGGAATTGATGCAGAGCGAGAGAAACAGAACCAAGAGAACATTATACACAGAGACAGATACACTGTGGTACAATCAGACATAATGGACTTCTCTACTAGCAGCAATGCAATGACCCAGGACAATTCTGAGGGACTTATGAGAAAGAAGCTATCCACATCCTGAGAAAGAACTGTGGGAGCAGAAACACAGAAGAAAAACAACTGCTTGATCACATGGTTTGATGGGGATGTAGACTCTAAATGATCACCCTGGTAATCATTTCCATATCAATAATATGGAAATAGGTCTTGATCAATGATGCCTGTAAAACCCAATGGAAGTACACATTAGCTACAGAAAGGGTAAGGGGGGAGGGGAGGGAAAGAACATGAATCACGTAACCATGGAAAAATTGTCTAAATTAATTAAATAAAAAATTTCAATTCAAAATAAAAATGAATTGTCTTAGGAAGATTCAGAAGATCATCTGGCAAGATAACAAACCCATCACCGAGGTCCTTTCTCCAGCTAAACTTTCAAGCATTCAGATTCTACTACAGAGAGCACACATCCAATGGGATGGCTATGCTGTTGAGGCCAAATGTACATTTGCCTATTTTATAGAGAACTCATACAAAGCAAGCACTCACACGGAGGTCAGAGAAGCAATTAGAGGCAATGAGGAGTCACTGAAGTTTCTTGAGCAGAAGAGTAATATGATCAGATATGTTTTAGGAAGATTATTTTGGCAACTATGGGGAGAATGGATCAGATTAAAGAGAATGGAAGCGCCAAAGGTCCTTTTTTCAGCAAGCTGTTGTTCTAGTAGTCTAGGTTAGAGATGGTGTGGGCTTTATTTAACCAGAGTGGTGATTATCTGAATATTATTGTGGTGAGAAAAATATTTTGTAAATTCCAGTGCTGTGAAATGGCGCATTATTATTAACCATTCAAGGCTATGGCTTCTTTATTCTTATTTGGCTTCTATATGTGCTAAATTCTAATCTAGTTGGCAAACAGACTACATAATGATTTCTAATTAAAATCGAATGAAAATGAAATCTGGAAAAAGTCCAAAATTTAAGTCCATTGTCTCTGCTGCTAGATGATCACTGGGTTATTATAATTGTACCACACATAAGTGATATAGAAAAAAATCTAATGATCCAGCTTCCTTCCTCAAATCCCAGAAAACTTCTGGTAGCAAACAACTGCCCATGGTGCCTAGGATATGTGCTCCACAAACAGCTAGACTTCAAGAAGTAACACTGACCAATTCTTACTTATTTTGCTACTCAGGCTAAAGGCATTAGAAATAGAATTCTCCTATGTTATAATCATTATGCCTCTTATGTAAAAATTAATCCAATAAAAATCTACTAAACACCTTAAATCTAAGAGATACAACATGAGGGCAGCTAAGTGGTAGAGTAGATAGAGTGCTGGGTCTAGAGTCAGGAAGACCTGAGTTCAAATCTGACCTCAGCCACTTAACAGCTGGGTGACACTGAGCAAGTAGTCACTTAATCTCTACCTCAGTTTCCTCATTTGTAAAACAGGGATAATAATGGCACCTACCACTCTGAGTTGTGAAGATCAAATGAGATAATATGCATAAAGCATTTAGCACAGTATCTGGCACAAACTAGGCACAATATAAAGGTTAGCTATCATTATTATTATTATTATTAAAACAAATAACCAAATATGAAAATGTTTGTAGAAGGGGAAAGCATTAACACCTAGATGGATCAGGAAAGGCTTCCCATAAAACATGGCCCCTGGGCTGAGCCTTGAAGGAAGCTACAGATTGGAGGCAGAGGTGAGAAGGGAGAAGGGAGACCTAACAAAGGCAAGAGATGGAACATCAAGTTTAGGAAACAGCAAAGAGAGCAGTTTTGATTGGAATACACAGTGTGTAATGGGAATAATGCTTAACAAATCTGGAAAGGAAGACAAGAGTGAGGCAGATTGTAAAAGACTTTAAATGCCAAGTTAATAAGTTTGTATTTTATCCTAGAGGCAACAGGGAGTACAGAGAAACTAAAGAATAAATGGAGAGAGAGTCCCTTGTTACATCCTGGAAAGTGCCAAGGACTTGTACATTTTTTTCAAGCTATCTTCAAAAGTTGGCTTCCAACCAGTTGCCTTTCATCGAGGCATATTCTCAAGGACTCGATGCCACTCCTACAACACAAAAGCTTTAGCAACAGTTTCCATCAATTCACCCCAGGACCCAAGAGCCTTTGGCACTCATAAGGAAGGCCAGTTCATATGAAAGAAAGAAATGACTTCAGAAAGTATTACTGAGATGCCTTAGACTTAGAGAACAGAGATGTTAATACTAAATTCGTACAAAGGAAAACACGAGCTAACAAAGAGGGACCTTGAAAAGGTAGGGGAGGCGGAATGGAGTGGAAAGATTTGCTTTTACAAGAATCCAAAATGCCTTTCTTCAAAATGACAGCCTAAAAGTGGCCAGAAGCCTCCAATAGAAAGCATATAGCCAATGTGCAAATATAGTCAAGTCTTTCATCTGGAGACAAAAAAACAGACTTCCAAAAAAATAAAAAATAAAGCTCAATTCATTACCAAATCAAAAGTATTAAACTTGGCTAAAAGGGAAAATAGTCAATTAAATTAAAGCATTTTTTGCTAGTGTTTTCTGACCGACAAAGCTTGAAGAGTTTAAGAATTTTTATTTAATCAGCTAATCTAACTTTGCATATTAGTTCATAGTGATGATTTAAAATTATACCATATGCTAATATTCACAGATTTTTTTCAGAATTAATAGCAAGGTGTCACTGTTAACAGAGACACATTTTATTAGCTGTATAATTTAAAGTCAGGCAACATTTGCATCCCTCCAATAGGAGGCACCTCTTGGGTGACTCCCCAGGATAGACTAGAGTAGAAAAAACAAGAATGGCATTCAATCCAAAAGATAGTCATTGTGCCCCTACTACATGCAATGTATTTTGCTGGGTCCTAGGAATGCAAAGAGAAACAACACTAACTCTGCTCTTAAGACACTTATAACACAATGGAAAGGAGGAAAAAGTTATTGGAATAAATATATGAATATAGTTACATATACATGTTCAATTTGGGATGTTAACCCATCAATCTTCTAACTATCCCAGACAGAGATCTTTAAAATGCTGGACAATTAGCCAAATGAGTCCAGCTCAAAGTGCTGACCCAGGGTTTGGGAGCTGGGCAGCAGGATGGAGCAGTGACTACATCACTGGACTTGGAGTCGGGACATCCTCCAAGATCACCCAAGGCATAAATTCCTCCTAAGTCCAGACTCCAAAATCTAGCACCAATCTACCTCCTTATCTTGTATTACACATTTTAGAAACATTTCAGCTAAACTCTATCATTGTGCAAGCCCATCTCTCTCAATCTGCTCTCTCTTGTTTCCATTATTCATCTATAAATCATAGAACAGCATTATCTCCATAGTCGTATTTATTAAGGAATCTTATATCACATTAATGATGTTTAAGAGGTTTTCTTATTTTTTTTGTTAGAAGAAAGCTGGTAAAACTGTATTCTGCTCTGTTGGGTCAAATATCTCCTTATAAAAGTCCTACAAATACATAAATAATAATTTATTTTGTCTGTAAATTTTGTCTGTAAAAAAAAAAACAATTTGTCTGTACCTTTCCAGCAATTTTTTGTTATTGTTCTTCAGTCACTTTCAGTCATGTTGGACTCTCTGTGACTCCATTTGGGGTTTTCTTGGCAAAAATAATGGAGTCCGCAGACTTGCCATTTCCTTCTCCAACCCATTTTACAGGTGAAGAAATTGAGGAAAACAGGATTAAATGGCTGACCTAGCCAATAAGTACCTGAGGCCTCAGAAAGATGAGTCTTCCTGACTCTGGCCTTGGCCCAACCAACACCTAGCTGACCCTAGGTAGCTTTTTACAACTATAAACTATCAAGCATTTATATGATACTTTAAAGTTTACAAAGTGCTTTCATGTTTTCTCATTTGAACTTCACAACAATCCTCCAAGGTAAGTGCTATTGATTATCCATATTTCACAGAAGAGGAAACTGAGATTGAGAAAGCTTAAGTGATTTGCCTATAGTCACACAGCTAATTCACACAGAATTTGAACTCATTTTTCAGCAAAATATCCACTGTACCATCTCATAAAGTCTCACTGAAAAGAGATGGTCTGCTATAAAAAAAATTTTTTTTAATCACTTTGAAGGGTTTCCTGAAAAGTAGCTAAGAGAGAGGTTATGAGTAGTTCCAGATCCTCCCAATCACCTCAAAATAGCAAGAGGTGAGCCAAATAAAGAGGAAAAGAAAGAAATCATCAAAATAAAAATCCCATAGAAAATCTAGGGAGGGGCTTTAGGAAAGAATAAGGGAAAAATAGGTCTTAATAAAATGAAGACATATTAAAGAATCAAAGAATGTAAGACAACAACTATAAATGAAGAAAATGAATAACATAGTAGGATTTATAAGCCTTGAAAAGTGAATGGCACCCCATATTCCTGTCATTTACAAAAAAAGAAAAAAATGAGCACTCAGAAAATATCAAATATCAAATGTAGACTATAGACTCAATTATTTAAAACAGTAGTGAGGAAAACTGCATATGACAATGGATGTCATGGAAACAGAATGGAAGAGAGAACTCTTAGTTTAGCAAAACAATCACAGAATCACTGGCTCCAAGAAAACCACAATGAAACAAACCAAAAAAAGAGTGACGATACAATATTATTTTAAGAAGTATACAGGAAAAATTGCCCAAAAGTATTGCAACTTGAGAGAAATTGATGGAAAATTGAAAAAATGAGGGAAAAACTAATGAAATATGAAAATAATCACTGAAATGATAAAAGTTTCATTGGGTGCCCCACAGTTATATATCTTCAGACCTATTTCTCTTGGTGATCTCATCACAGATTCAATTATTATCTCGAAATCAATGACTATTAGGTATACTTTTCAGTTTTCTTTTATTTGTTATCTTCCCCATTAGAATATAACTTTCTTGAAAGCAGGGACTGTCATTCTTTCTGCTTTTTGTAATTCCAATGCTTGGCACATAAATTCTTAATAAATGTTGAAACTCTGAAGTGACACCTCACACTCATCTGCTCAACAAAGTTGACAAAAATGGAATCTGGTGAGATTGTAAGAAAACAGGTTGGTAGAGGTATGAATTGGTCCAGCCATTCTGGAAAGCAATTTGGAAGGTGAAAGTTGAGAGGAAGAGAGAAGATAATGGATTTGGGGACATGATTGGTAGAGAGAAATTCTGGAAAATCGGGAGTAGAGTCCAGAGAAAGAGGAAGATATGGCTAGCCTCCTCCCAGCAATCCAATGATCTGGGACAGTCCTGAAAGACTAATTATGGGGAAGAGTATCCACATCTAGAAAAAGAATTGTTGGAGTCATCTTTCAGATCAGTGTATTTATGGTTTTATTTTGGGTCTGGTTATATATTAATGTGCTTTTATGACAATGACCAATATAGAAGTATGTTTTGCATGACAAGAAAAATAAAATTTAAAATTAAAAAAAAAAAGATATGGCTAGCCTGGGTGTTTTCCTTAAAATGGAAGTTCTAGAAGGAACTAGCTAATCAGAGGAAGGGACCATAGGGCCAAAGTATATTTCCAGGAGAAGTGAAAGAGTGAGGGTGAAGAGACTGTTGTGACATCATACAAGTTCTGGGAGAAACCAGTTAATCAGAAACTCAAAACTGATTTAATTAGAATAAATAGATCCCTCCAAAATAGGAACTAGTTCTGTTGAAATTGTGTGACAATTAGCAAGCCACTTAAGTCTCTGAAAGTTTCAGATTCCTCTCCTGAAAAAAATGGAGATAATAATAGCCATAGTGCTTTGCCCACAAGATTGCTGAGGGATCTAGTAAGATAGAAGGAAATGATAAAAATTAAAATATATATATATATATATCTGCAAAGCTTTAAGAGCTAGATAAATGTGAGTTCTCCTTAATAATGTAAGCCGGACAATTCTAAATAACAAGACTTAGTTGGTGTTTTTATGCTGTTTTCAGATTCCTCTTTTTTTTCCTTTTTAGCCTGCAAAACAATAGAAATTTCTGTGGAGGGAAGTTGGAGACCTTATCTGCAAAGGTTATGCAGGGCATAGTCTCTGGCTTCTTTCAGTTAGTCTGGCTCTTGTCCTGTGTATATGTAATCAATTATCTGGCTACTACCACATTGGACTCTGCCAAAGATAGCAGCAAATCCATTGCTTAGTTCCAAGGAAAAATAAGCATGGGCAGAGAAATGAAAACTAGGGCGGAGAGAAGATGCTCTAGGACAGCAAATTGGGGGAAACCACCATCTCTGAGGAATCAAAATGGCAGAGAACCCAAATTGTAATGGGAATATACCTTCATTTTAAAAGACATACTTAAGACCATATTTGATCAGAAAAGGAGTTTAGCTCATCACATAATAAGAGGAGGGGATAACAGTGCTTCACTGGCACCCCTGTTTTCAACTAAATGTTTGAAAAAGACCTTGAGTAGGGGATTCACAGACCTGCAAGGGGCCAAGGATAGATTACAGTGGGACCATGATCTTGGATGAGAAAAAGAAAATTTCACCTTGAGTTTTACAACATCTAATTGAAATTTAGCATTTCCTTTCATTAAAAATGAAAGCAACAAAACATTATTCTGAGAAAGAACCATAACATCTTTGCCTCCTGGCTTCTCTGACTTCTTTCACATCCCAGATAAAATTCCACCTTCTTCAAGAAGCCTTTTCTGATCCCCTGTAAGGCTAAAGCCTTTTCTCTGTTGACAAATTCCAGTTTTTCCCGTATTTATCTTGTTCGTACATAAATGTTTATCTATTGTCTCCTCTTTTAGACTGAGTTCCTTGAGAGCAAGGGTTATCTTTTGCCATTTTTATAGCCCCAATGTTAAACAAAATATTTGGAAAAAAGAAAGGGCTTAACAAGCATGTTTCTTGACTGACTAATCAAAATGTCAGAGGGATTATTGACACAAAAACAGTTAAGATCTCCTTCCGTGGAGGAAGGCTTCTTGTAGGTTTGGGTAGGTTCTGTATGAATGATGTCTAAAAGGGGATAGATAGGAATTATACAATATGAGAAAGTACAGAGAGGTTACGACCTATATACTAAGAGGAGGTATATCCACAAAAGCTGATGTATCATCAACCTATCAAAGTATTCATTGTGAGATATAACATGCCTATGAGGATGTGGGGACAGTTTTCAACAATAATGTCAAATAAATTCCATAAGTATAATAAATACACAAAAAAGAACATTGTCTATGGCATCAATTCCATTAAAAATATTTATTAAAGTCTAAATCCCCAATCATATCCCCTCAACCCATGTAATCAAGCAGTTGTTTTTCTTCTGTGTTTCTCCTTCCACAGTTTTTTCTCTGAATGTGGATAGTGTTCTTTCTCGTAAATCCCTCCGAGTTGTTCATGGTCACTGCATTGTCACTAATGGAGAAATCCATTACATTTGATTGTGCCACAGTGTATCAGTCTCTGTGTACAATGTTCTCCTGGTTCTGCTCCTTTCGCTCTGCATCACTTCCTGGAGGTTGTTCCAGTCTCCATGGAACTCCTCCACTTTATTATTCCTTTTAGCACAATAGTATTCCATCACCAACATATACCATAATTTGTTCAGCCATTCCCCACTCAGAGGGCACCCCCTCATTTTCCAATTTTTGGAAATTTAGACTCTAAATGAAAATCCTAATGCAAACACCAACAACAAAGAAATAGGTTCTGGCCAAGGACACATGTAATACCCAGTGGATTTGCACATCTGTAACAGGAAGGGTGGGGAAGGGGAGGAAGGGAATATGATTCTTGTAACCAAGGAATAATGTTCTAAATTGACTAAATAAATAACTTACAATGGAAAAAAATATTTATTAAAGGCAGACTATATAGAAGACATGGCTAAGCAGTGTCAGGGCTAGAGGAAGAGCAAGAGAGGGAGCCTGTCCTCCAGGAGTTTGTTTTCTTGTAGAATACAGAAAATAAAATACAAGGAATATTAAATATAGAGGTACACAGCAAATGTTTTAGAGATTCAGAGGAGGTGGGATAACAGCTGATCAGTGCCTTCAGGAAAAGTTTCACAGAGAAGATGCCATTTGGACTAGGTCTTGAAAGGACGGACCTTTCAGAGACTTGACCACAGGCAGAAGTATTCCTGTTTTTAGATAGAGGAAAAAGCATCATTATGGAGGGCAAGAATGGAGATGAAAGAAGAAAGAAAATTTGATGGGACAAGAGAACTGAGGAAGGAGGTGATAAGGAAAGGAGGAAAAGTAAGGAGATCAGCCTTGGCAAAGAAGAAATCATCTTCCATTCAGCTACCTGATAATATGACTAAAACACGTGTCTGACGAAAGCACTTCCCAGACCCAGATTCTCTTGCCTCTATGATGAAATAAAACTTTCCCATTTGTTTTTTAAAGCCATTAACAGTCTGATCTTTATCTATCTTATTAGGCTTACTAAACATTATTCCCTTTTATGTATTCTGTGTCCCAGCTAACCATACCTGATTAATGATCTCTTTCTAAAACATTTCATCTCCCAATTTCTCTGCAAAGCTGTTGCCATTTCTGGAATATATTCCTCTCCTAGCTACTCCTCAGAGAATCCTCAGCTTCCTTAGAAAGTGAGCCCAAAGTGGCATCTTCTTTAGGAAACCATTCCTATTTCCCCAGCTGTTACTGCCCTCTTCTTGTAAATTACTTTGTATATGATTTGGATTTAATTTTCTGTGTACATCTTGTTGTCCCTAAAAGAATGTAAGCTCTTGAAAGGAAGAAACTATTTTTATCTTTAAACCCCCTCGCTCCTAAGATAGAGATTGACAGCATTGTACATGCTTTTAACAAATGCTGATTGAAAGAAGGAAAGATACAAATAGTTTTGGAAATAAGAAAAAGAAGTGTGATTGAGTGGCCATAATAATAAAAGCTCATCTACTGTGGTGTGTTTGAAAAAACTTTGAAAAGAATGAAGGGAGATGTGACAAGGATCCAACAAAAAATAACTAAAAGCATTTTTGAGCATCAGTTAAAATAAAAAAACTTAATGAGAGAGGAGATGCAAACAATATGCTTAGTTCTTCCCCCCACCCTTGGCATTGGATCATTGAAGCAACCAAGGGAGATAGGATCTGGAAGAAACATTAGGTACCACCTAGTTAAAACTGTCATTCTTTTGAGGAGGGAATCAGGTCCAGAAAGAGGAAGAGAATTGCCCAAGACCACACAGTTTGGCAGAACAAAGACTAGAACACCTAAATATAGCAGGTTGCATTGGGACAGTGAGTTCCCTTCACTGAAGGTTTTCAGGCAGAAGCTAAAAGGTAACTTATTGAGAATTCAAGGCTTAGGTAGAGGTTCTAATTTTTTGTTAGACTTATAAAAGATTTTACTTATTTAGTTTTTTAAAATTTATCCACGTGTCTCAACCCTTCCCCACTGTCCCTGCATCACAAATGGCATTGTCAGAGGGCCAGGCATGTTCACTGAAATTAAGTCTTTCATGCTTCCACCTTTCAGTTCACTCTCTGGAAGTAGCATTCACAATTTATTCTTCCAGTATTAATCCTGTAGCTATGTATGATGCTTTCTTGGTTCTATGCATTTCTCTTTCTATTATCCCATATAGTTTTTTTTTAAACCCTTACCTTCCATCTTAAAATCAGTACTGTGTATTGGTTCCAAGGCAGAAGAGTGGTAAGGGCTAGGTCATGGGGGTTAAGTGACTTGCCCAAGGTCACACAGCTAGGAAGTGTCTGAGGCCACATTTGAACCCAAGACCTCCTATCTCTAAGCCTGGCTCTAAAACCACAGAGCCACATAGCTGCCCAAAAAGTAGTTCTTTATAAGTTTTTTTTAAATTATCCTGCTCATCATTTCTGATGGCATAATAGTATTCCATCATAATCACATACCACAATTTATTTAGTCATTCTCCAACTAATGGGCATCTCCTCAATTTCCAATTCTTTGCCACCACAGAGAGTTGCTACAAATATTTTGGAATATATAGGACCTTTTCCTTTTCCCTCATCTCCCAGCAATGGTGTCTCTGGGTCTAAATGTATATACATAGTTGTATAACTCTCTGGGTATAATTCCAAATTGCTCTTCAAAATGGTTTGATCATTTCACAGATCTATCAACAGTGCATTAGTATCTCCATTTTTTCACATCCCCTACAACATTTGTCATTTTGCACTTTTGTCATATTTTAGCCAATATGAGGAATGTGTGATGATATCTCAGAAAATCAGTATTAATTGAGAGTATTTTATATGCCTACATATGGCTTTAATTTCTTTATCTGAAATTTGTCTGTTCATATCTTTTGCCCATCAATCAGTTAAGATATGGCTCATATTCTTATTAATTTGACAATTTTCTCTATATATTTTTAGATATGTGACCTCTTAGAAGCTATCTATAAATGTTTATCCAATTTTCTACTTCCCTTCTAATCTTGATAACATTTATTTGTACCAAAACTTTTCAATTTAATGTCCTCAGAATTACCCATTTTATATTTCACAATGCTCTCCATCTCTTGTTGACTCAAAAACCTCTCCTATCCATAAATTTAATGGGTAATATGTTCCCTGTTCTTCCAATTTACTTATGATATCAAATTTTATGTCTAGATCATGTATCCATTTTCATCTTATCTTAGTGAATGGTATAAAATATTGGTTTATACCTAGTTTCTGCCAAACTACTTTCTAGTTATCCCAACAATTTTTACCAAATAGTGATTTCTTATCCCCAAAACCTGATCTATGCTTTTGTCAATTTCATGGTTACTATAATCTTTTACTGCTGTTTGTTGTAGGTCTGTTCTGTTCCATTGACTTACCTTTCTATTTCTTAGGCAGTATCAGATCATTTACTGCTTTATAATACAATTTTAAACCTGGTACTCTTAGACCTCTACCTTAACATTTTTTCCGTTAATTCTTTTCATAATCTTAGTCTTTTGTTTTCATTTCTTCTATTTCAATAAAATAATTTTTGGTCATTTAATTAGAATAGCATTGAATAAGTAGATTAGTTTAAGTAGAATTATCATTTTAATTATATGGCTTTGCCCATCCATGAACAATAATGTTTCTCCAGTTATTTAGATCCTATTTTAAACTTTGTGTAAATTTAAACAATTATTTATATCTGACTTTTACTTTGGGTAAAAATGTTTTGTAATTATATATCATATAAATGCTGGATTTATTTTGGCAGATATACTCTCCAGGATTTTATTCTATCAGTGGTTATTTTAAATGGAGTATCTCTTTCTATGTCTTCTTGCAGAAATATGTTAGTAATATATAAAAATGCTGATGAATTATGTGGGTTTGTTTTGCTAGTACTTTGCTACAATTATTGATAGTGTCAACTAATTTTAGTTGAATCTCTAGTATTTTCCACATATACCATCATGTCACTGGCAAAAAGAAATAGTTTTATTGCCTCTTTGCCCATTCTGAGTCCTTCCTTTTCTTTTTCTCCTCTTATTGCTATTGTTAGCATTTCTAATACTATGTTAAATAAAACTGATGCTAATGGCACCCTCATTTCACTCTTGATTTTATGAGGAAGGCTTCTAGCTTATCTCTGTTACAAATAATATTAAGTAGATGCTTCATATAATTTTAAGAAAAAATCCATTATACCTGTGTTTTCTAATGTTTTTAATAGGAATGAGTATTGTATTTTGCCAAAGGCTTTTCCTACAGCTATTGACATAATCCAATGATTTTTATTAATTTTTTTATTTATATAATCAATCATGTTGATCATTTTCCTTACATTATACTAACCCTATATTCTTGGTATAAACCCTGTTTGGTCACAGTGTATATAATCTTTATGATATATTGTTGTAGTAGCCTAGCTAGTATTTTATTTAGGATTTTTACATCCATATTCGTGAAACTGGCATATAATTTTCTTTCTCTGTATTTATTATCACTGGTTTAGATATCAGTACCATATTTGTTGTTCCTTAGTTGCTTCTTTTAACCTTTATGCTCTCCCAAAAATAACCCAGAATCAAGCAAATTGTGATCATGCTGGATCAGTTAACTTACAACAATGTATTAATGCCTGAATCCACTGCACATTGCAATAGGAGATATGTCCTGCTGCACTATGAAGAGAAGAAAAATTTGTTATGCAACAAGCAAGCTTCTGCAAATGGAGTCTATGCAGCCCTTGCAGAAGACAAAGAAAGCAGTGCTAATTTGTATGTGTGTGTATGTGTGTGTTTGTTTCCTACAAAATTGTTGAATGAGAAATAAATGTCCCCTATTCTGTGCTCCAAATGTTGATACCACATGAAACGACAGATTATCAAGTGAATAAAGGTCTGAAAATTTGAGATCCTCAAAAGAAAAACAGACTAAGCAGGGTATAGAACAGCTACAAGTGGTTGACAGAAATGAATTAAGACCTTGCTTAAAATCTCTCCAGAGTTGAAAATACATGGCAGAGATTCAGTGATAGTGGGCAGAGGAAATACTACACTTATTTGCAATGCTTGCTGAATACTAATCCAGTCCATGAGTGACATATCAAATGCAGAAATAAGCAGCATCTTCCTATTGATCTTAATCAAAGTGGACAGTTAGGGCAAAACAGAAATGAGAAGAGTTATGGTTGGAAGACGCTCAAAGGACAGGTGTGGCAGCAGAAAAAGCACCAGACAAGCTTTATTAAAATTTAAATTCCAACTCTGCCTTTCTTATTAGATTTCCATGGGTAAGAAACTATTTAGTGGGCACTGTCTGTGTCAGGTATTGTGCTAGGCACAGTCCCTACCCACAAGAAGCTTACAAGTTAATCTCTGTGTACCTCTTTATCTCTGTACTCAATTTCCATATCTACAAAATGAAGGTGATGGTGGCTTAGTGGAGAGAGAAACAAATCTAGAGATGGGAGGTCCTGCATTCAGATCTGGTCTTGGATACTTCTTAGTTGTGTGATCCTGGGCAAGTCACTTGACACCCCTTCTCCATTGCCTAGCCCTTACCACTCTTCTGCCTTGGCGCCAATACTTGGGATTTGATTCTAAGACAAAAGATTTGGATTTGTTTGCTTCATTTTCTTTAACTTCTAAATGATGATGATACCTTAGAATTCACTTAACAGGTTCTTTTGAGAACCAAAATGGTATAATAAATATAAAGGGCTTTGCAAACCTTGTAACACTATTCAAATTACAATTCCACTCTCCTATTATTAAAAGACATAAGTTAAGTGAAACAAACAAGAAAATCAAATTGTTGCTTCTTTAGAAAATGTAACCCATTAATGCAGTGATCATGAACAACCCAAAGGAATCTATGAGAAAGAACACTATCCACATTCAGAGGAAAAACTGTGGGAATAGAAACACAGAAGAAAAACAACTACTTGAATACATGGGTTCGAGGTGATATGGTTGGGGATGTAGACTCTAAATGATCATCCTAGTGCACACATCAACAGCATGGAAATAGGTTCTGATCAAGGACACGTATAATACCCAGTGGAATTGCACCTCAGCTATGGGAAGGGAGGGAGGGAAAGAATATGATTCTTGTAACCAAGGAATAATGTTTGAAATTGACCAAATAATTTTTTTTAAATGTAACCCATTGCCTCTTGGCCAACTGAAGGACCATTCTATGCCAAAAAAAAAAAAAAGTTATGTTCATCTTAAAGAGTAAGATATCTATTAAGGAAGAGAATTATAGAATCATAAGATCCTAGATTCATAGATGTAGAGGGTCCTTAGGAGTAATCTGTCTAACCTCTCATTTTACAGTTGAGGAAACTGAGCCTAAAATAGGTTCCTTGACTTGTCCAAAGTTATGCAGCTTCATGGTAAATCCAGAATTCAGACTCAGGCTCTCTCCCCAAACACAAAATGTCAAGTGACTTTAAAAGTAAACTATGCCAACCCCTTTTATTTAAGACCAAGTTTCTCTCTTGGTTCTCTTTGTACTCTATGACGATGCCTCATCATCTGCATGACACACCACCCAGAATCAATGTTTCTCAAAATTTTGTTCTAGGTTCTAATTTCCCCCTCTACGCCCATTCTTTGTACTCTCACTGACCTTCATGGATTTAACTATCATCTCTATTTAGATGACTCAGAACTATGAATCTATCCCCAGTCTCTCCTTTTAGTTTCAGTCCCACAACATCAGCCCAGTGAACAATTAAAAAAAAATTGATGTTCTGGAGACATCTTGGAATCAATATGTCTAAAATTGAACTCATTATCTTCCTCCCAAAACTTCCCTTATCCAAACTTCCTTATCTTTGTCAAAGGCAACACCATCCTTCCAGTCTCCCAGACTCATAACCTTGGCACTAATCTTAACTCCTTACTCTCACTCATCTCAAATATCCAGTCAATGGTGGCCTCGTCTTGCTGATTCAATCTTCACAATATCTCTCACAATTAACCCCTATTCTCCCCTTCAATGGCTACCATCTTAGTTTAGACCCTTATCATCTATATCCTGCATTACTAAAAGAGCCTCCTAATTGGTCTCCCCACCTCAAGTCCCTCACAAATTCTACACCCTGCCGCCAAAGTAATTTTCCTTAAGTGCCAATCTGACCGTGTGGTTTCCCTACTCAATCAACTCAAATGGTTCCTTTTTACCTCCTGGGATCAAATACAAACTCCTCTGTTCAGCTTTTAAAGTCCTTCACAATCTGGCCCCAATCTATCTTTCCAGTCTCATTGAACGTTACTCTCACTCTAATCGAGTCAAATTGGTCTTCTCTTTTTTCTTCACACATAACATTCCATTTCCTATCTCTAAATCTTTGGGTTTTCCTTTCACATGCCTGGAATGTACTCTCTTCTAATGTCTGCCTCATACCATCCCTTTCTTCTTTAAAGATGGAATTCAAGCACTATATTCTACATAAAGCTTTTTCTGGCTCCCCTCACATTAAGTTGTATTTTTTCTACAAAATTGTATTTGTTTACTTTATATTTATGATGCACATAGATAAGTATGTGCATTTATGTTTATATTTGTGTCTATATATATCAATTTATGTGTAGTTATTCATACATATATGTCTATGTATGTATATATACATACATATATGTCTGTGTATGTATATATACATGCATATATAAGTATGTGCATTTATGTTTATATTTGTGTCTATGTATATAAATATATATAGTTATTCATACATACATATATGTCTATGTATGTATATATAAACATATATAAGTATGTGCATTTATGTTTCTATTTGTGTCTATGTGTATAAATTTATATGTAGTTATTCATACATACATATATGTCTATGTGTGTATGTATACATACATATATGTCTGTGTATGTATATATACATGCATATATGTCTGTGTGTATATATACATACATATATAAGTATGTGCATTTATGTTTATATTTGTGTCTATGTATATAGATTTATATATAGGTATTCATACATACATATATGTCTATGTGTGTATATATACATACATATATACGTATGTGCATTTATGTTTATATTTGTGTCTATGTATATAGATTTCTATATAGGTATTCATACATACATATATGTCTATGTATGTGTATGTATACACATGCATATTTATATATGTGTGCACATATTTATATATGTGTGTGTATATACACACACACACACACATAATCTTGTTGTACAAATTAGAATATAAATCTCTTTCATTACATCCCCAATGCCTGGCATAGAGTGGAAGCTTAATAAACATCTCTTAATTGACTGAAGATTTCCTCCAGGAACAATTCTAACAAATACATTCTAGCTGAAGAACCAAAACAAATTTGAAACTTAAATAATTTTCTTCTATTTTATTTGAGTGTCTATGGTGCAATAGATAATGGCATTGGAATCAGGAATACCTGAATTCAAATTCTGCCTAAGATAATTACTATTTACTAGCTGTGTGAACATGGGTAAATCACTTGAACCCTATTTGTTTTAGTTTTCTCAACTGTTAAATGGAGATAATAACAGGACCTATTTCACAGAATTGTTACGAGGTTCTAATGAAATAATAATTGCAAAGAGCTTAGCCCAGTGCCTGGTACATAGTAGATACTATATAAATGCTTATTTTCCTCCTCTTCCCCTAATTAACCAGCAAAGAATCAAAAAGTCAAACCAACAAGGATTCACAAATGAAGATGATCACGTTACATGTTTGGGAGGCATACCCAAACATGGCTTAACTATTTCCATTTTCATGTAGAGTGAATTTTCATCAACCATTAGCCAATACAATGATAAATCACAAATCTTATATGAGGAATATTGTGAGACTCCAATCAGATAGTGGATATAAATAAAGTATTTTGCAAACTTCTAGGCACTATATAAGTGCTAATTATTATTTTATTTTATCAAATTACATGTAAAAAACAATTTAACCTTCTTTTTGACAATTTTGAATTCTAAATTCTCTTCCTTTTCTTCCTCTTCCCTTCATTGAGAAAGCAAACAAGTTGATAATGGTTATATATGTATAATCACACAAAATATGTTTCCATATTAGTCATGTTGTAAAAGAAAATATATACAAAAAAAAAAAGAAAAACAAATAAAGTTTTAACAAAAACAATATATTTCAACCTGCATTCAGATTCCATCACTTCTTTCTCTAGAGGTGCATAGACTTTTTCAATATGGTCCTTCAGAATTTTTTTAGATCTATATATTGCTGAGAATTAACTAAGTCACTCACAGTTGTATTGCTGTTACTGATTATGTATAATGTTCTCCTGGTTCTTCGCATTTCACTTTACATCAGTTTATATAAGTCTTCCCAAATTTTTCTATCATGATTATTTTTAACCGACAGGCACTAGGCATCCAGTTTATTGACTTCCTTCCCTAAGCTTTCTATTGCTTTACTGCTGACAGCAAGCAATGTTTATAGAGCAATACAAGGGTTAATAATAAATGTTTAAGAACCAGGCTGAGATTTTTTTAAAAAGAAATGCATAGTTATAAATTTAATCTGAATTATTAAAGTCTAGATAATCAACAAAACAATAAATCAAATCCTGGCTTATAGTGATCACTGAGTTATGAGGTATAATAACACTCAAATTTTAATAATTATAAGCCAATAGAGCTGATTCCAGCACACACCTGCTTTAAACTCTCTTCTGGTTTGAGTTGTCTTAATAATTAGATACAAGCCAGTCTTCTCTGAAGATCCTCATTAGACATACAATCAAATATCATTCTGAAGCAAGGCACACTGCTATTTGTGAAATGAACAAGAGTATGGCTTCCTCCATTATTATGGGATGGGGTACAGTATTCTAGAAACTGACTTATTAAATCACACTGTTAAGTGCTTACTAATGTGGGATTAATTTTCTACCCATCAAAAATGAATCAAGTCATTCCACAGCTAAGCATAAAATGTAAACCCAAGTACATGATTCACATTTCTAAAGAGGTTTGTAATTATCAACATAAAATAAAGCCTCTCTCTGCTAATATAGTACTTTTAAAAAGTGTGTAAACTGCAATTTGATGCAATGCCCAGCTGCTAATTTTACTCAGCAATTAACTCAATTAGAAGTGCACACATTAATGAATCAAATGAAATCCAGCAGAGGTGAAATAAAGCTCGTTGAATTTGATTGAAATTGGTTTGCTGACTATCACCATCATTACTCTTTCATTCTATCCATTTTTGGGAGGGACTTTTCTTGTTCACTTGTCTGGAGAAGGCCTTTCAGTCCATCACTGAATGCTCTGAACTGACTGATGTGTTCCACCACCTGGAAGGTACACAGTGGGACTACAAAGGGATCTATGGTCTCCTATCAACTGGGTACCTCTAGTTTATAGCTTCACTTCACACAGATGAATTATCTCTATTTTTAAGAGACTGGAAATAAGGAAGGGAAATATAAGGTCACGTTAGCAAAAACCCTGCTCCAGAGTGTTGGAAAATATAGAAAATATAGCAGAGATTAGCTCTGTCTCTTCAACGTCCTATAACTCAGTAGCATCCATTTTATGACTCAGGGGGAAAAAAAAAACAATCTCCCCAAGCTACCACTGGAAGCCTTCAATCTGCCTTTGATAAAGTAGGTTTGCAACAAATGTTTCTTGGATGAATTTTCAATGAATATGGCAGCCACTTACATTGGGAAACTGCCAGTGGTATTATGTGCAACAGAACTGCTGGGAGGTTTTAATGGCAAAAGGAAGAGACTCAAGATTTTCCCCTCATTCTTCCCTGTGGTGAAACTGAGCCCCACCTATTCATCATGTTCCCTAAGAAATAAAAGAATATTGGGTCTAAGATCCAACAATATTCTGCTCAATTTAAGTCCTGCCTTGCTTGGCCTTGAAAAAACACATCAAGCAACGGTCATAAAACCGACCCTGCGGGTGAGAGACACAGAGATACTCAGTGTTACTAATAGCCTCCTCTCAAGGACCCTACATACATCCAGAATCCTGCCTCCAGCTTCCCCAAAGTAAATACTACACTAAAAGAAACCAGCAAACCAAAGCTCTGTCCCCCTAAGGTGTACACATTAGAGATTTTATGCTACCAATTCACAACTAGAGCATTAATTTTCTTCCCAAGTGCTTTTGCCTCCTGTTCATTACCATTCATAGCTCAGTTTGTCAGTTTAATCCTGGGCGACTTTTTAGGTATCCTCAATAATTACACTGTTTAATGCTATACCTTTAGGTAGAGATAAACAGAGCCATTTAAATGCATGCTTCCAGGCCATCTCAGATTCCTACACATGCTTCACATAGATACGCACACACACATGAGCTAGTCTTATTTCATCCAGTAATATTTTTCATCTCACTTGCCATTTTCCCATTATCTTCTACAGTAAATCTGACCATGGCATTATTATGGATGCCACAGTAAACAGCTAATATATGTTGTACACACATGTGCTCTATAATGAATCAAAATGACATACCCCTCCACCCTACCTTGCTTCCTCCACTCTTTCTAATCACATAATGGCCATTTTTCTTTATTGTTCTACAGAAAGAAATAAGTGACATTATAAAGATGACTTCTTCACAAAAATGGTATGAAAAAATTCCAAAGGCAACACTTTATCAGCAAGAGATATTTATGAGGTTGCCAGAATGTGTCAGAAGTAAGGCTAAGAGGTTTGTGTTGCAAATAATAGGGTAATTCTGTATTCACTATATATGGTTCTTCCATATAGTTCTATTATGTTAATCATCAAATTAAATAATTTGACATGAAGAAAACAGGCAGTATTCCACATGGACTTATATTTCTTGAATGCTTTTTCTGGATATACTGCTACTTTTAAAACTCTTAACCCCCACCCCTAAAAAGTACTTTTATTATTCTGTCAGAGTATACAATCTAAAAACAAAAGACATGAGAAATTATAAGAAGGAAATAGTTGAGTTATTTTTAGCTCTCTATGCCTTTCCATAGGAAAAGGATAGAGTAGACAGGTTGTTTTTATTTCTGGTTTTTCCTCTTATTGGATTGTCCTTGAAGCCCACAAACAAGTTGGTTCTTGTAAGGCTTGCCCAATCCCATTTTCTTGTGTCCGAAGACTTCTAGTGTAGGACAAGACCTCCTTACAGGGGTTAAAGAGAAGGTTATGGGAACAAAATGGGATTTCCAAGGAAACTTCCATTTAGATAAGACAGAAGTAGAGAAGGGAACTGGGTAGACAAAGAAAGGGTTAAGTCTCCCAGAAGAAAATGTAAAAAGAAAATTAGAGAAGGAAAAAAGTCCTGAAATAAAAAGACATGTCCACAATAGCTAAAAGACCAAGAAAAAGGGAGAGAAATATGTGTGTATTTATATATATATGGCTATTATTATATGAGGCTGTGATCAATAATTTTACTCTTTATACCTTAATGAGTGAGATGTCTTGATCAATCAATCACTCATGAGCCTTAGGCTAAGTAGACTAAATCAGAGGTCATATTTGGAGACTAAAGGCCTCCAACTTTCAAAGGTTTTGCACAGCAACCACACCAAAAGGATTTTCTATAAATTATCAATTGAGTTCAAAATTTATTTTCCTGAAACTGGGACAATAATGACTTCTCAGTATATCCCTGAGGAGGAAATATGGGAGGCAGAAGAGGGGCAGAGAGAAGATGCTTTGGCTCTGGTCTTGGTTGTGGCCAGGTCTCTTTCCTTTCCCCTCTTTACCCAGAGAAGTCCTTTCAAGCTTCCAAGGGTCCAAAGGAAGTTGAATTTCTTATCTCCTCATCAATATCCTGGATGGGTTAAGAGTTAATCACAGATTCTAATGGTATTAGAAGAAGATCGATTAAGAAACTAAATTATGCCTAAAAGGAACTTCTTGAACATCCTGCAAATGAGAGAAAAGAACTTCCAATAACCAGGAGTACTCAGGTATTCCTTTTCTACTAAGCTTGAGCCCACTTTCCCCTGTATTTTATAAGTACCTCTAGGAGAGTATGCCACAGACCTCTGAGTAGATGATATATTCAAACTTCTCTTAATGTGCTACCTTATTAAATATATCTTCCTAAAAGTTATTTAAGGGTGACTGGCTAAATGGTTCTCATCTGGTAATCTTGGGGTGCATACCAGAGAGGACTAATACCAAAGACCTGGAGCCAGAAGAACATTGTACACAGTAACTGAAACACAGTGGGGTGATCAACTGTGATAGACTTTGCTACTAACAGCAATACACTGATCCAGGACAATTCTGAGGGACTTACGAAAAAGAAAGCTTTCCACCTCCAAAGAAGGAACTGTTGGAGTAGAAATGCAGGAAAAAAAGTTTGATTTATCACATGTTTATTTGAATATATGATTTGGGGTTTTGGTTTTAAAAGATTACCCTATGACAAAAATGAATGATATAAAAATAGTTTTTGAGTGATAATACATGTAAAACCAGTGGAACTGCTTGTCCATTCCAGGATGGAGGAGGGAAGAAGGGAGGGAGAAAACAAGATTCATATAACCTTGGAAAACTTATATATAAATCTGTTATTGGAATAAAATGAAGGAAAAAAAATTTTAAGAATGACTCCTACCAGCTGCATGACCCTGGACAAGTCACTTAACCCCTATTGCCTTGCCTTACCACTCTTCTGCCTTGGAACCAATACACAGTATTGATTCTAAGACAGAAGGTAAGGGTTTATTTAAAAAAAAAAAAAGAATGACTCCTGGAGCAGCTGGGTGGCTCAGTGGATTGAGAGTCAGGCCTAGAGACAAGAGGTCTTGAGTTCAAATCCATCCTCAGATACTTTCTAGCTTGGCCTTGGACAAGTCATTTAACCCCTGTTGTCCAGTCCTGACCACTCTTCTGCCTTGGAACAAATACACCATATTGATTCTAAGATGGAAGGTAAGGGTTTAAAAAAGAAAAAAAAAGAATGACTCCTGAGCCCTTCAGAGTAGCACCTTGAGGGAAAGATATAGCCAAGCTCTGGGGATTTGACACATTTCTGAGAGCAGGAATTGGGGAAAGGATCCCAGAGCTTCCCTGGGCTACAATTAGCAACAAGGATAATAATGATAACCAAATTAGAGATTATCACAAACACAAGAGAATGAGAAAAAAAGAATAGGGCACTTAAGAAGAAAATAAGGCACCCTCTATATAAATCATGTCAGAAAAACTACAGCAATAGTAAAAAAGTAGAGCTTTATAAAGTCATTCATTTCTTCATTCCCTCAACTGACCAGTGAATCAATCCATAAACATATACTGATATATTCGATGTCAAGAATTGTGCAATTAGTTATAGCCAAAAAAACCCAAACACAATTCTTTTTTTTTTTAAACCCTTACCTTCCATTTTGGAGTCAATACTGTATATTGGCTCCAAGGCAGAAGAGTGGTAAGGACTAGGCAATGGGGGTCAAGTGACTTGCCTGGGTCACACAGCTGGGAAGTGTCTGAGGCCACATTTGAACCCAGGACCTCCCATCTCTAGGCCTGGCTCTCAATCCACTGAGCCACCCAGCTGCCCCCATCCAAACACAATTCTTAAAAGTGCCTGTCTTCCTGGAGTTTATATTCAAGAGACGGGGAGCAAAATGTATACGTATGAGTCAATATAAAATAAATTCACAGTAAAGAAATACAAGGTAGTTTAGACAAGTGGGAGAATCAGGAAAGGATTCATGTAGGAGGTTGTGCTTGAGCTGAACTTTGAAGGAGGCTAGAGATTCGAAAAGGAAGACTAATATTTAAGTGGCAGTTTTCAACCACAGGCAAAAGACATTTATTAAATGCCTACTGTATCCCAAGTACTACACTTAAGCCCTGAGAATATAAAGAAAGGCAAAACATAGTCCCTGCTCTCAAGGAGCTTCACAAAAAAGTGAAAACAACATGCAAACAACTATTTACAAACTAAATACATACAAGATAATATAGAGAAAATCTCAGAGGGCAGGTACTAAGATTAAGAAGGACTGATAAAAGTTTGTTGCAAAAAGAGGAACTATATGTGAGACTTGAAGGAAGTCAGAGAAGTCAGTAAGTCTGTAGAGAAAGCTTGGAGAATTTTAGGCATGGAGGAGAACCAGTGAAAATCATGGAGCCCAGAAAGACAATGTCTTATGAGAACCACAGCAAGGAGTCCGGGGTCACTGGATCACAGAATATGTAAAGGATAGACAGGACCTTTGAGATAATGAATTTTATAGATCAGAAAATTGAAGCATTGAGTGGAAAATTGGATTGGGCAATATGGTATAGTAAAAACAGATCTGGAGTCAAAGGATATGAATTAGAGACGAAACTCCTCTACCTACTAACTAGAGAATCCTGGGTCAATGCTTCTCTGGGTCCTGTTTATTCATTAGCAAAACTAAAAGGCTTTGGTGATCTCTAAGGACCCATCCGGGTCTAAATTCTATTCATCCTATGGCCCAGGGCTACAGAGGTAATAGTAGGAAACCCAGAACTAAAATCTTTCTCCTATGCCTTCCTCTAACCTTAAAGAATATTATTTTCAGAGAACATGACAACACAACAGGGAAGAGTTAGTATAACAAAATGAAGAGGAAAAAAGGGCATTCCAGACAGCAAGGAGAGACAAGAGTGTGTGTGTATATATATATATATATATATATATTTTTTTTTTTTAAAGAATGAAGTAAAAGGAACAAATCACACTGAAGTAGACTTTCTAATCAAATTAAAAGAAGAGAGATTTTATTAGACAGTAATTGCATTTATTACCAAGTGATTAAGCATAAAGTTAACGAGAAAGGTCATGTTGAAAATTAATTAAACACCCTTTAAAGAGTTTCAGGACAAGTTTCAAATAATTTAATGTAGTAGAAAGGGGGATGAGGTATCCATAAGCCATGGGAAACAAAAAAGGAGAGAATTAAGCATCCAAAAGGCTTTGTTTATCAGTGGTGAGGAGTCAAGGTTTTCCAATCTTTACCTGACATGCTGAGCCACAGTATCTGGCAACTTTGCATTGAGAACATCGCAGTAGCTTTTCCTTCCTGTTTAAAAAACAAACAAAGCCTAGATTAGGACATTAGAGATATCCATGTATTCTCCAATTACTTGAACAGAACTTGAATAATGAAAGCAAAGTGGCACCAATCAGTCAATAAGGTACGTGATTTAAAACATGATGTTAAAATCCTAATGTAAAAAAAGAAAAAGACAGCATTAGTTTTCTTTATCCCAAGATGCCAGAGGTTGTTGAAATAGCTGTTTGTATTTATGATCTTGCCATCACAGCATCATACACTGCTCACAACTGATTAACACTGAGACCATAACCAAAACAGACTCCATCATTCTAGACTCTCTTCCCAAAGCCTGTCACTTAGAACAGTCTGTGCTTAATAACTTAGTTGCTCAATGAAAACATGTTCTTTTTCTCACTACTGATGGCTTGTAGAAAGGCCAGAGATGAGCACAGTAAGATTAATTTTTCATTTTCCTCCTAATTCACATATCTACAGTTTGCTGCATTGATGAATTTTAACTTAGAATTTGAGCAAAGCAAATAGCATGATGATTTAAAACACTTTAATAATTTATTTTCTATTTAATGTATACTATAAATTCTTTAAAATGAGTTATTCATACAGTTTTGGCTTATTTTTATGCATTAAGCTACTAAGTAATGCAAATTTAAGTTTTCCAATTTTAAAAAATGATCAACTGCACCCAAGAGAAAAGTTGTCAGGATTGGGAGTGCTGGATCCAAGAAGAGAGAAAAATGGAAGAACGGCCCTAGAGAAATGGTTACCTTCCAGTGCTTAGTACAGTGCCTGTATAATAGGTAGTGTTGGTAATGCTCAATAAATGTTTATTGATTAATTGAATGAATTAATTCTGGGGTCCTATTTAAAAGTCTGGGGTTAGTGCTAATCACATGACAATTTAGTGACAGATCAATGAAGAGAAAAGGAAAAGTTAGATGTTCCTAGAATTTAAAGAAAGTGAGACCATTAGAAAAAGGCAGACAGACAGACAGACCAATTTAACTGATTATAATACGGAAGACACTAACTTACTCTTCTTGGCTCTGGAAGACAACACTGAAGTGAGTGGAAGTTATGGGAAGGTAGAGTGCACATGAAGATATAACATAAGGAAGAACTTTCTCAAAATCAGAGCTAATTAATTAATAATAGCCTGGGTGAAGTAGTCAGTCCTCTAACATGTGAAGTATTTAACTAGAATTTAGAAGACCTTTGCAGATTCCTTCATTAGCTAGTATAAAATTGAGATTTGAACTCTGGACTTCAACTTCAATCCCCACAAGCCCTTGCTCCACTTCCCCAAAATGCTTTGTAATCCCACGGAATTCTGAGGTAGGCGAGATCGAGAAGATATTTAAGCTGATTACAAAGGCTTTTGAGGACTCTTTTGGACTTCTGTTTTGGAGCAGATGCATCTCTTCCATGATGTGAGGTTATCTTGTCTAGGCCTCTGGCCTAGGCACGTGTTTTTTCTTATTCTGTATTTTCTTTAATCTTTAACCTTCAATAAACCTCTAAAAATATAATACTCCTTGCAGAGAGAAACTAATTTCTACCTGCCTCAGTCTCCCCATATTCCCTAAATTTTAATCTTTACAGCTAGGGGGCATGACAAGATGATCTGAGATGCCTTCCCTGCCTATAAGTTAGGCAATTTCCATTAAATAAACCAAACTCCAACTAATTTTGTCTAAAAATAACAGAATTCAAGAACATAACCAAGGTAAGGGGCAGAAAGATTGGGATCTTCCTCTGAGTTTCAAATGAAAAGGAAAACCTTTAAGTACTCCATATTTTCACACACTTGACAGAATCTTCCTCTTTGCAATAATGCTCATGTCAGCATATTTCCTAAATTGGAACTCCTAAAGGGAAAGCAAGAAAAAATTAAGGTGGTTGTGTTACTAGAAGAGAGAAACAAGATTAAGTTTTTCATTAAAATATCCATGCCACTAAAAGATATGCAACAATATTCTATTCCGTTATTTTCTAGAAGATAAACAGTCTATGTCTGAACCAGAGAACAGAGGAGTTGAAGAGAAATAAATCAAAAAAGCTAGAAAAGGACCCCCTATTACTTCTTCAAACACACCCTGGCAAGCCACATTGGACTATGTCAATAATAGTGGCAAAAATTCTCTGCTTGCTCCAGGTAAATCAGTTCATAGCGAATAACTAAAATAGGGTGTTGTTTTTTTCCAATACGTAATACCATGTTCAATTTCACCAACTCTCCAAAAAAAGCAAAATTCTGAAAAAATAAAATATGATTCCAGGGGGGCAAGATGTATATAGTTACTTTATTGGGATTAAGGGTACCCTTTAAAATATATTACATCTGAGACCTAGTGGTAGCTAGATGGTTTAATGGGCAGAGCATTGGGAGTGGAGTCACAAAGATCTGAGTTCATATCTCACCTACAGACCCTAAATGTGTGACATTAGGCAATTCATTTAACTTTTGTTTGTCTAGGTGGCTCCGTGGATAGAGTTGCTAAATTCAAATCCAACTTATTAGCTGTGTGACCCTGGGCAAGATGTCTAACCTCTGTTTGCCTTAATCCGCTGGAAAAAATTGCAAATCATTCCAGTATCTTTGCCTAGAAAAAAGATGGTGAGGTCTATGGGATCACCAAGTCTCAGACATCTGAACAGCAACAAAATCTGAGACCTCTCTACCATCTCTCAAGAAGGTGGAGACTATGGGTGTGGAACACTGCATGTAATGTCCAGACTTTTTAAATTTTTCAATATCCAATTTTTTTAAAAAATTGATTGGTTTTGCTAAACTGTTTCTCCCTACTGCTCTCCCCAGCCCTCCTAGTTTGATTTTCTTCATTTTAATAAATAGATCCATAGGAGAATACATTGGGACCCATGGGTGATATAAAAACAAAGAGTTATCATTAAAAAAACAAAAGCAAAATAACCATTAAAAATTCTTTTACACACACAAATCCACAGAAGGGATGCTGCACCTAAAAAAGTTTCCCAGGTAACAAGTCAAGTTAATCAATGTCCTTTGTAAAATGAGTGCCCATTCTTGAGTATCCCTCTTCGGGTCATCTTGCTAAGATGGCCAATGATAAGGTAGAAAGGAAAATGTTAAATAGAATTTAGAGAAATGGAATCCTAGGTAATTTCCACTGAGATAGATGCTGCATACTACATAGTGAAAATAATAAATGCATCCATATGAGCAAAGCCCATACAAAGCATCCCTAGATTAAACTGTTGGCTTTGGGAAGAGGGAATGGGTAATGGGTGAATCTTCTTTGGGGACTGTAAAGGGTGATGGTGGGTAAATCACTTTGCTCAGTGAGATTCCTTAATTTCCCTTGAATTCATTCACCACTCTTTTCCTCATATTATCAATTTTGTTAGTCAATACACATTTTTTAAATCCCTCATTTTACAGATAAGAAAACTAAGGCATGAAAATGTTAATCAACTTGACTAAGGTCATCTAGCTAGTAAGTGTCAGCGGCAGAATATAAATGCAGATTTTCCTGGCTCAAAGTCTAGCTCTCTATATGCTATACCAAGTGGTTTTTTGAATCAGAGCCCTCTATTGTTCAAGTTATAATCACATTTTGTGGTAAATTGGAGGATCAAACTCAAGGAGAACAGAGGCAACAAATTTCTCAAGTAGGACCTAACCCACATTAAAATGTAACTAAGAAATATTTAGCAGAATAAATATACATACAATATAATATAATATTAATTTATGGTTTTCTAACTCAATGTTCATAGGCAAGGAGCTGTTTCTATTTAAGTTTCACAATAATAGATTAGAGCTATGAACTTGAATGTAAAAAAAAATCCTGAAAGGAAAAAAAATTCAATCTTTTTTCAAATATCTTTGAAATTTCATAATCCTGACACAACTAAAAATGTTATAATAATTTAACTAAATATTTTATTATTTTCTCGTGGAGTTTTATGAAAGTGGAATGCTACATTTTATGCAGATATTACCTAAAAGAAAGATGTGCTTTTCTATCCCAAGGTGGTGCAATTATCAGGAACCAAATTAAATACAAAGAAAAATGCCATACCTAATGATCTCCATTTACCATTAACATATGCAAAGAATTGAATAGCATATAGGGATTTTTCATTTCTGTTTTGAGGTAGTAATTATGTTGTTGTGGGCCCAAAGGCCTTTTTAATATTAAAGAGATACATCTCTACTCTCCATCTGTGTATCTTTTTATTTTTAAAGAAAATCACAGATGAGATTTAAAATACTTGAGATTGAAGTCTGAGAGAAGATAGGTTTGATTATGTACCATCTTTGCATTCCTTATTTTTGTTTTCCACTCTATTTGTTAAAATATAAAGTACTATACTTTGTACACAGTACCAGAAAATGACTGGCTACAGATATAGAATATATGTCAGAACCAAGGTACCTGAACACAATTAGATCATTAACTAATTATAGCAGACATCAAAATTAACACTAAATCAGAAGAAGAATGAACAAAAATGAGGAGACAAAGTGTACAACTGCAACAGCTTCAACCTGAACTAGTTGTTCATTCAGGTTGACCCTAAGCTGTGATGCCAAAAATTAGCAAATGGAAAAAGGTAAAGATATTGACTTTGACTTTCACTGTTTCCTATAAAAGTTTAACAGGAACAGAAGTCACCACAATGAGAAGGTCAAGGAAGGAGAGATGTGAAGCAAAGGTAATAATTCACTTAGAATGCAAATGCTCTTGTAAAACATAATGGAGAATGATGATAGAAGATTACACATGGAATTATCTTAACTTTTAAAAAGTGAAAAGTAATGGGGGTACAAATAAGTCTATGAAAAGCTTTAGAGAATTAGTGTTATGTTTATTAATCACTGAATACAACAAAGTATTTGATTCAGTAGAGCAAAATTCAGCTTTAAAGTCTCTCTTCTAAGGAGTTTTTCATGGTTATATAAAGGTCATAAAAGATTCTTTGCTAAATCCAACTATAGAGATAATTTGTTCCAAGATATTTTGATTTAACATCAGTAAGACATAAAACAGAAATTCAAAAAAGAAAAGGAAAAATATTGACGATAGGAGCAATGGCTGACACTAAAGATGAAATGACCTATGTATGTGAATCTGTGCTTTTCCCCTCCATTCCAGTAGAATATGAGCTACTTGTGGTCAAGAACCTCTTCAGGTTATCATGGAAGATGTCCAAAGGGATCTCCAAAGGAAAATAGATGATAACCAAATAGGAGCAGAAGCTCCCATTTCTAGATTATATTATACTGATTATATTAAACACTCAAATATTACAAGTTCTCTATAATGAGACCCATAAATCCTTAAAAGAGACTGCCTTAACAAAACGTGCAAGATATCTAAAACAAAAACAAAAAAAAAAGAGAAAGAAAACTATAGACTAATATCTCTAATGAATATTGATGTAAAAATGTTGAACAAAATCCTACAAAGAGATTAGATAGTGTAGAAATGGAAATTTTATATCCTTTGGATTTCATCTCTCAGAATTCTTCCCTCATCCCATGTTTACATGTCTTTTACATTTCAATATAAATGTTCTTGGCTCCTCCCTCACTCTCTTTTTTTCAGTGAGGTTGGTGAACTCTCTCTGTCTCTCCTGCCTTTTATTTTCCTTTGTTTCAAGTTTTATTACTAATAAATCTTATACATATAATACTTGGAGTATTGGATATTAATTTTTAAAATTTATAATCACCAAATCACAAGGATTATACACTATGACCAAATGAGTTTTATTCTGGGAATGCAGGGATGGTTCAATATTAGGAAAATTTTCAGCATGACTAGCCATGTCAATAACAAAATCAACAGAAACCATGATTATTTCCATAAATACAAAAAAAAACTTGACAAAATTTATTTCTATAAGAAATATTAGAGAACACTAGAATAAATGTAACATTCCTCAAAATGATTAATAGCATCTATGTAAAACCATCAGCAAGCATTAAATGTAGTTAGGATAAGCTAGAAGCCTTCCCAATAAGATCTGAAATGAAGCAAGGATGTCCTTTATCACCCTACTATTCAGTGTTGTACTAGAAATGCTAGCTATAGAAATAAAAGAAGAAATTGAAGGAATAAGAACAGGCAATGAGAAAATAATGTTATCACTCTTTGCAGATGATAGATTAGAACACTCTAGAGAATCAACCAAAATACAACTAATTTAAACAAAGTTGCAACATATAAATCAGCATTTCTCTATACAACTAATAAAGCCCAAAAGAAAGAGATAAAGAAATCTCATTAAAATTACTATAGACAATATAAAATATCTGGGAGTCTTTCTGCCAAGACAAACCAAGGAACTATATGGTCACAACTACAAAATACTTTTCATAAAAGTCAGATCTAAACAATTAGAAAAATTAATTGGTCATGAGTAGACCAAACCAATACAAGAAAAATGTCAACTGTACCTTGTGTAGACAGAATTCACTCCTCAAGGCTCATCTGACCCAGCTCATCTCACCCAGCATCCCATTTGCATGCTTACACTGTATAATTGGACATGAACATATGTGCATAGTAGGGACAGAGGATAAAAGTTTTGGTGTGATGGCACCCCCTCTATTTCCCAGAATGTGGCTGGGGAGCTTGGCTGAGAGTCAGGCAGTGGTCAGTTAGGTTAGATTAGGCTTTAATCTGCTTTCTCTATCTTTACTGATTATTAATAAAACTCTATGGAAAATAAGAACCTGGAGTTATTATTAATTTAAATTTGAATTTTTTACATCCTAAAATAATTTACTTCTTCAGTGCCATATCAAACTACCCAAAAATTATTTCATAGAGCTAGAAAAAATAATAATAAAATTCATGGAAGAACAAAAGACCTGGAATATCAAGGGAATTAATGAAAAAAATATAAAGGAGGATGACTTTGTTGTACTGGATCTCAAACTATATTATAAAGTGGCAACCATCAAAACAGTCTGGAAAAAGAGTGATGAACTAATGGAATTGACTAGGCACTCAGCACATAGTCATAAATAACCATAGTAATCTACTGTTTAAAAAGGTCCAAGCTTTTGGAAGAAGAATCCCCTCTGACAAAACCTGCTGAGAAAACAGGAAAACAGTATGGCAGAAATTAGGCACAGACCAACACCTCACAATATTATGCCAAGGTAAAGTCAAAATGGATAAATGATTTAGAAATAAAGGCTGATATCATAAACAAATTAGGAGAGCACAAAATAGTTTACTTGCCAGACCTATAGATAAGAGAATTTATGTCCAAACAAAATATCGAGATTATGAGATGTAAAACAGATAACTGACTAAATTGAATTTAAAAGAGTTTGCACAAATGAAATAAATGCAACCAAAATTAAAAGGCCAATAACTGGGGGGAAGCCTTTATAGCTCTAGCAAAGTGACTCTAGCAAAGGCCTTATTTTGGACCATTGTATGTATGTATATAATATGTATTAGACACGGTCCCAGTCATCTAGAAATTTTTAGTCTAGTGGGGGTGATAAAAAATATACACAGATAGGAGGCAGGTAGGTGCTGAGTGGATAAAGAACCTAGATAAAGATGGGACATCCTGGATTGATTTGGATACTTACTGTGTGACCCTGGACAAGTCACTTATCTCCAATTGCCTGGCCCTTACTGCTTTGCATTGATTCCAAGACAGAAAGTAAGGATATTTTTTAATTTTTTTAATACACAAATAAACATAATATGAAGCAATTTATGAAAAATGCCCAAAATGGTACAAATAGTTGATACCAGAGAATTTTGGGGAAGGAGACAATCATTTCCATTTGAAAAAATCAGTTAAAGACTACAAGTAAGAGATGACAAGTTCACAAGTCACAGATATTAAAGGAAAAGAATAAACTATTGTACTTTCTCCCTAGAGAAGACTCCAGTTAAAACTGAAGGTGGTAACTATAATTTAGAGCATTCTCAAGAGTTTTTGTTGAAAGAGGAGGGGTGCATTTTTAAGTATTTACAATGTGCCAAGTGCTGCATTAAATGTGGAGGATACAAATTACATCCAAGTTTAAGACAATCCCTGTCTGCAGGAAACTTACATATTTTAGTGGAGGAAAGACAACACATAAAGTGAGCTGAAAAGCCTAAAGTGGGGAGGAGACAGAAAAGGTAATCAGGATAGGCTGGTTTAGTAATAGTGGCAAAGATGGGAGATGGAGACTTGGGTCCAGGCAGGATAAGACAAAAGAAAGCTTCCCTCATCAGAAAACAGGGAAATTTAATTCAAAATTTCCAATGATGGGAAAGGGGAAGTGGGGAAGGTTTTGATTGAAAGCCAGAGTAGAAGTTGCCTAATTTGGAGTTGGTGTCCAAGAAGTAAGGCCATATGGGAAAAGAGTTTTTCTTGTTTATAACTAATAAAAAATACCTTTTATTCTGGGAGCAGCTGGGTGGCTCAGTGGATTGAGAGTCAGGCCTAGAGACGGGAGGCCCTAGGTTCAAATCTGGCCTCAGACACTTCCCAGCTGTGTGACCCTGGGCAAGTCACTTGACCCCCATTGCCTAGCCCTTACCACTCTTCTGCCTTAAAGCCGATATACAGTATTAACTCCAAAATGGAAGATAAGGGTTTTAAAAAAAAATGCCTTTATTCTGAATTAATTGGATCCTCACGATACATACATTCTCAAGATATACATTTGATAGATCATTTAAAAAACAAAAGCAAAACAATGTTTTGACACATTATGGTTAGCTTTAATCTCAAATTTCAACAATATCTTGTATGTTTCACTGATTTATTAACTCATTATTTTTCTTTAAATTAGATCAGAATAACAAGCTACAAATTTTGTAATTCAAGAAGCCTTAACTTTAAAATATTAAAAATGTTTACTTGAATATTTCATCTGCTGAAACCAAAATTAGTGCAGATTGGTATATCTTCAATAATATTAAAAGGCAATTACAACCACTAACATTCTGTTTGCTTTAAAGAAGGCAATTGTCTGTTGCAAGTTAAAGAGGCAATTAACATTTATAAAAGCACAGAGCTAAACTTTCCTCATTACACTTGGAGTGTTTCTCTATGAAAAGAAACATTCTTTGTTACAGGTCAGACTAATAGCTACTAATCTAAAATTGGAGATTGGGAGACTGGATAAAAATGCTTCCCACGTGTTTGTCAGACACAGCATATACACCTAGCAGAAGAGATGTGACCAATGTGGCCAATGTGGATTCCTGAAAAGGGGGCTGTATAGCTGTCTGGGTTTGTCTGACCCTCTGTGACCCCATTTGGGATTTTTTTTTTGGCAAAGATACTGGAACAGTCTGCCATTTGCCTCTCTAGTACTATATCCTTCTCTGTTGACAGTATCCAAATTTCTAACTACCTATTAACCCACTCAGCCGAAATCTAAGTGTCTGAATAAAAAACATATGGGTGTAAATAGTGCATTCAATTCCTTTGTTGAGTCTTCTTTGAACATAAAATAAGCATGATGAGAATTTTTAAAAACCTAAAATCTGCTCCTATAATGAAATCATGCCTCTTCTGAGAAGATTCTGATGTTAAATATTAAACACACAATTATCCATATCACTAGGCAAAAGGAACATTTTTTTTTAATTTGCCTTCATTTATTTTATGGTAAAAATTTCAAAGTGATGACCAAGGATTTCCTCCATGTTTTCTGTTTCATCTGATCCAAGGCTTTCCAATAACCTATACATATTTATTAATTCATGGTTGCTTTTATGTTATCTCTCCCTTTAGACTGTGATCTATTTGGGAGAAGAGATTTGTTTTGTTTTGTTGGGATTCCGGGGAATTTCTTTGTCTCTCTAGCTCTTAGCCCAGTACCTTGAACATAGCTGGTGCTTAATAAAAAGCTTATTGACTGACTGATAACAGGTTTTTCACCACTAGTTCTTGGTTGGAAGAAAATTCTGCTCCAGTGGAGGAATTTATGTACTTTCTCTTATCAGAAAGTGGAGAGAAAAAAAAGTTATATTAGGTTAAACACTACAATTTCCAAAGAATTAAAATTGAGTATTGACCAAAGATCTACAAGGTAGATGGGAGCAGGCTGCAATGTATTATAAGCAAGGAAGTAGAATAAAAGATGTCAAAGGATCATAGATTTCACATGGGAAAGGATCTAAAAGATTGTCTAAGCCAAACTTCTCAGTTTACAGATGAGGAAACTAAGACCAAGTAAGGTAACAAGATTTAATCAGTCACATAGCTTGTAAGTGACAGAACCAGGACTGACACTTGGGTCATTTAGCTCCAGATCCCACCGCTCTTTCTATTAGACCATGCATGCTTCATCCCTATCATTAAGGAAACATTTGTCTGAGGAAGCTCTGGTTGAAGGGTTGAGGGTCAGTCAGCCCCAGGAGCTGTCCAAGCAGGAGGGTGCTGGCCCAATTCTAAGCAGCTCTCTGTTTAATGATCAGCATGAGCATTTATACCTCAGAAATCCTTACAGACCAGGGCTTCATTTGCTCTCTTATTGACTGTCTAGACTTAAGAAAGTATTAATAATGGAGATTAAATTTGTAAATGTATATTTACATATTTTCCCCCCCAGAGAGCCTCATCATTAAATATTGACCATCAAAATTCTGTATTGTTCTACAAACAATGGTTGGGTTCAACAGGAGTGAAGTAGAAGACTCAAAGAATGAAATTATTACCAGTGTAGAGGACAATAGCAATAATAGCAACAATAATGATAGTCATAATAATAATACAGGTGGGTCTATTATCCAAGGGCAATATGTTCCAAGAGGGCAGAAAAGCAAACAACTGCTAACAACATAGAGAATGGGATTTCCTTATACATAAATAAGAATAATAAAGTTTAATTGATAAATTAAAAGCACAGTAAGACAACACCAACATCAAACATAGTAATAATAAAGTATATTATACATTATGATACAGTACTACATAGTAATCTCTTATCCTCTGGATTCATTCCAAGACTCCCAGTGAACTCCTGAAACCATGGACAATTCTTGCTTTTAACTTTATTTTCTTATTTTATTTTTTTTATTTTATATTATATTTTTAAACTTTACCTTCTGTATTAGAATCTTTAAATTCCAAGGAAGAAGAGAGGTAACAGTTAGGCAATTGAGGCTAAGTGACTTGAGGAGGGGCACCCACTAGAAAGTGTCTGAGACCATGTTTGAACCCAAGACCTCCCATTTCTAGGTCTGCCTCTCTATCCACTTATCTAGCTGCCCTTTGGCTTTAACTTTTAAAACCTATGTTAATTCTATTGTATAGTACCATGCTCTCTCTCCACTCTTGCCAGTTGGCTTTACATTCTATGGTTTCCCACCCTCAGATAAAAAAAAAAGCTCCAAATGAAAGTAAAAGAACTGACAACAGAGGTCCACCACTGGGAGAAGACAGCTGATGGACCTCCATCACACAGAGAGGAGATCTTTGCCCCATTCCACTCATCCGGCCACCTGTCTGGGCTATATCGTAGATGCCATGTGTCCTTGATGCATGTGATAGCCTCCTCCCTCATCCTGCCTCCTTTCTTCTCTGGAATGACCACAGGTAACACTACCAAGGATAAGGTGGTCTACTGTAAAAGGCATTTATGTAATGCTTTAAGGTATACAAAAGTGCTTTACATTCCTTATCTCCTTGGAACCTCATAATACTCTTGTCTATAAGTATCTTAAGGAAGACCTGAGTTCACATCTGACTTCAAACACTATCTGTTCGACCATTCTTTTTGTCTCACTGTCTTCAACTATAAAATGGGGATAATAACAGCACGCACCTCACATGGAGTGTTATAATGATCACATGACATAATATTTATACATTTATTTTCATATTTATGTTGTTTTCATATTTTGTAATAATATAAATAATATATAAATAAAATATAAATTTATTAAAATGTGCCTAGCACATAATAGGTACTTTATAAATGCTTGTTTTGTTTTCTTCCTTCTCTTTCTTCCTAGATTACCTCCTTCCCTTCCTTCCTTTGTGTCTATAGTATAAATTCACTCTATATAATTTTTTCAATGGCCCTCTGATTATTAATATTAATCAACACATAAAGCAGTGAAATGTACACTGGCCAATGGTGCTTGATACTATCATTAAGGATAATACAAAATCCAAATGGATGAGAAATTTCCTAGAGGTGGTACTATTCTCCAAATGTTCCTCTTAATGGATGGCATTGTGCTAACTGCATCAACCCATCAACAAAGCTAAATGAGATCTCAATCGCTATAAAAAGTCTGGATTCTGGGGGCAGCTGGGTGGCTCAGTGGATTGAGAGCCAGGCCTAGTGGCGGGAGGTCCTAGGTTCAAATCTGGCCTCAGACACTTCCTAGTTGTGTGACCTTGGGCAAATCACTTAACCCCCATTGCCTAGCTCTTACCACTCTTCTGTCTTCATAGTAAAATTAATACATAGTATTGACTCCAAGACAGAAGGTAAGGGTTTTTAAAAAAATAAAATAAATCTAAGACAGAAGGTATGGGTTTTAAAAAATAAAATAAAACAAAATTAAAAAGTCAGGCTTCTGATAAAATATTGGATTTAAATATCTTTATTTTTCTAGTGAAAGGTGAAAACAAATTAAAGAAATATTCAAAATATCTTCTCTCTATCCATCCTGAGGTTGATAAAAAAGTCTTTCTATACATGAGAAAAAGTATAACTAGTCTTTTCCAGGAAAATAATCCTACTTTGCAACAACAACAAAAAGCAATTCATTTGTTTTGTAGTATATTTCTGGCAGTGCTCGGGGAATGAAAATCTGTAATTGATCAACCTTGATTTAAAAAAAAAACACCTAAGTGGCAATAAATTAAGAAAGAAATTTTTCCCTAGAGAGACTAAGTTGTTTTAATACTATTATATAAACAAACCTAAAAGCATTAGCATGTTTTAAATGGCAAATTTATATTCTCACTTTTAAAATATTAACATTTCCTTTTTATGCTGACACATCAAAAAGCACCTTGTTGCATCCCCTATATAGTTTCTCTGCTAAAGTAATTATGTCAACATATCTGCAACATAACATATGCCAATAAATATGATATGAAAATGGCATTTCTCAGGAAATAAAATTAATTCCATTTTTAAAGCTTAAAAAAAAGAAACAGAAAAAGCTGGAGGAACCATTAAAACAAGGAAATTGATGTCCAGATCATATAGCTAGTAAATGACAAAACCAAGAAGACAACTCTGACCACCTGGGTTTCTGTCCAGTATTTTTTCTACTACATGGCACTACTTCAAAAACATTGGATATTCCTTCCCTTTGTCAAAGGACTTTTCTGTCTAGTTAATCTCTATGCCTGGAAAGGAGCTAGCATAATGGAACATAAGTTCCTTGAAGACAAGGACTGCTTCACCTAGTGAAAAGCCTGGCACATTGTTAAATGCTTAATATTACTTTTACTATAAATAAATTGCTTTAATTTATTATTTTAATTAAATATTATTGTATTTATATAATATAATGGTTATTAAGTCATAACATATAATTAAATAAATCATTAAATATTATTTACTATTTACTGCTTATTAAATACTTTTAGATGAAATTATTAATTAGCAGAAAAGCTATGCTTCCTCCAAAATAAATGTGTCATTTTTCTTTTCTTCCCTGAGGCGAGGACCAATAGTTACAACATATTTTAAGTGGGGTAGGGCATGGGCGTCCATCTAAAGATTCATCTTCCTGAGTTCAAATCTGGTGTCAGAAACTTACTGGTTGTGTGATGCTGGACAAGTCACTTAACTCTGTTTGCCTCTGTTTCCTCATCTGTAAAATGAGCTAGAGAAGGAAATGGCAAACCACTCCAGTATCTTTTCCAAGAAGACCTCAACTGGGTTAAGTCAGATGTGGTTTAACAGTGACAACAACAAAACTATTTTAAGTGGCCCTAGCCCAGGAATAATATGAGACTCAAATGAAATATAGATTTAAAGCAGTTTGCAAACTTTGTTGTTATCATTGCTATTGTTAGCCTTTATTCATCAGAACTCCAAACTGATGATGAATTCATTCTCCTGCTAAACTTAGGCAAATACAGGGGTACACTAGTAAATGTTTGTGGTATGCTAGTAAATATTTACTAACTGGGATGTTTGAGGAGAAATATATTCATTCATACTTAAAAAAAAAAAAACTTATCTTCTGTCTTAGAGACATTACTAAGTCCCAAAGGAAGAAAAGTAGTGCAGATTAGGCAACTTCTCAAGAGGAAGTGACTTACCCTCACACAGCTAGGAAGTATTTGAATATACATTTGAACCCAGGACTTCCTTTCTCCAGATCTGGCTCTCTATCTGCTGAGGCACCTGACTGCCCCTCACGTATAGTTTTACATTTAATCTGCATTATTAACATTTTCTTAAGTCTAAACCATCACCAAAACAACAAATCGAGCCTTGGTTTGTTGGAATTGTAGGGATAACATTCAGAGAAAGAACTGTGGGAATAGAAACAAAGAAGAAAAAAAACTGCTTGATCACATGGGTTGGTGGGGATATGACTGGGGATGTAGACTCTAAACGATCACCCTAAGGTTAATATCAATAATATGGAAATAGGTCTTGATCAATGACACATGTAAAAGCTAGTGGAATTGCCTGTCAACTACGGGGAGGAGAAGGGAAGAGGCAGAGAACATGAATCTTGTAACCATGGAAAAATATCCTAAATTAATTCATTAAATAAAATTTTCCAAATTATCAAAAAAAAAGGAATTGTAGGGATATCTGGGGTGTAAATGGTCACACCAAAATTTAAACAATGGACTCTTCAAGTTGATAAGAGATGGCTCCAACATACCTCTGATCTAGCCCATCTACCTCCTATAACACAAAGACCTCATAGTACTGCCAAAAACAAAGGTTAAATTGTGCCTATTCTGGTGTCCCTGCAGCTTATATACCTGCTCCCTACACATGAGAAAACAATCATGGAATGTACCCCACAAAAAATCTTATAGAAGTTCCCAGAAATTACATATTTAAAGAATGACAATACAACATTATGCAGTAGTTACAAATCTTATGTTCTTAATAAAATGTTAGTTGGAAGACTGTTATCAAATGAGGGGCAAGAGTAAAGGCTATACAAAAGTCTTAGACTAAAGTGCTGAAGTAATTCCCAATTTCTAGGGTTCGTGGAAGTGAAGTATAAGCTCTAGTAAATTCTAGCACACTGGAAAAATCTTCAAATTAAATAATAATAACTAGCATTTACATAATGCTTTAAGGTTTGCAAAGTACTTTACAAATATTCTCTCATTTTATCCTCACCACAACCCTGAGAAGTTAGATGCAATTCAAGCAAAAGGCCATTGGGTTTAGCTAAGTATTGAAAAAGATTTATTTTTTATTTATTATTATTTATTTATTTTTAAATTTAATTTAATTTAATAATCAATTGTATTATTTATTATTAATTCTTGGAGCAAATTATGAAACAGATATAAGTACAAAGTCACCCTCAGTCCTAGGGAATTGCCTTCCAGTTTCAAAGCAATAGTGGCAGAGTGACAGAAAGGAAAACAGGGGGATGAGAATCATGAAGTTTTAGGCTATCTATAAACATTAATTGTTGGTTGTCTAAAATTAGAAACCTTCACCTAATGATAGGTATTAGATTTGAAACATATCAATATTGATTTTTGCCCTACATTAAAGACCCAAAGAAGTTGTAGTTTAGTAGAAGGATGATTCACAGGTTCTCATAAAATGTGAAAAAAGGAATTGTTAAAGTAGATATGTAATTGTTAAAATGGTTGAAGGCCATAAACTGCAGTGAGTTAAAATAGTGGAAGAATTAAATTGTTGTGGATAAAAGAGTGGATGAGTAAATTCTGACCGCAGAAAATTTATTTTCACTACAGTGTCTTGTTTTTAAATCAATATATAAGGTGGTCGCCAGGGAAATATTCCCAATTATGAATATACCCAAGTCAACTAGGTTTTATAGAGAATTTAATTAATAATACAATGAGGAATTAAAGAGAGAAAGAGAGAAAAAGGAAATAATGGGAAAGGGATAAGCCGGCCCTGGCCAGTCCTGGCTAACCCAGGCCTAAGCCCTAAGAGAAAAGATCAGTCAGTCCTTAATCACTCACCACAAGATCTGTCTAAGCAAGGATTCTAGTGACACCAGGCCAGCTCCATCTCAACTGACTTCACCAACTCAATCCTGAATCTGAATCTGAATCCGAATGTCCCCGAGAGAGTCCCAAGAGAGACCCTTCAAGGCAGCCTTTCCCAGCTGACTGTCCCGAGGGAGACCCGAGAGAGACAGAGTCTCCTCAGAAGGAGTTCCAGCCAGAGTCCTCCTCAAAGAGAGTTCCAGCCAGAGACTGTCCCAAGAGCCTGTTTCCAGAGCTCTCTCCCAACAGCCTCCTTAGAGACTGTTTTCAAGAGGCTGTCCAAGAGCCTGTCATCTCCTTATATAGGGAATTTTCTCCTATGTCACCTCCCCTAAGTTTTTCCATCTACCAATCACAGTAGACGTTTTTCAAAGGACAGACCATTCTTAGTCCACACCTAAGAAGGTATAAATTTTTGAGTAATTCACACCAGGAAAGCTCTGAGTAAGTTTCTCAGCTCTTTGTTCCTTGTAAATTCACAAGTTGCTTGACCTTTATAGGTACTTATCTTAAGAAATTTTTGCCTTATTATAAGTATGAGTTTAAGTACTTTTCATTGTTCAGAAAAGAGTTTACAACTTTATCTTCCCCTAGGGCAGACTTAAGTAGGTGAAGTAGAATTCTCACATTCCTGATCTAAGTAGAGTTCACTGCCCAAATGGAGAATGGTCTTAATCCAATCTTATGAAGTAGGGTCTGGGAATTTTTAAGGTTCACAGATAGTATGAGGCAGTCATATAATGGATAGTTGTGGACTTGAAACCAAAAAAGAAAAGGGTTCAATTCAAGCTCTGGTGTGGTCATGGGCAAGTCAATTTTTTAATAAAGGATAATTGGGTAGGGGAAAGAAAAAATAGCTAATATTCTGATGTATCTATCAGAAGTGAAGGTAATATTAAGACAAAATAAATAAATTTAAGATTTCAAAAAAAAATACTTCCAATAACATAAGATGGCAATAGGACCACCATCTACCAGGATTTTCTCTTTCCCTCGGCCACATGGGTATGGTTGGTTTTACCTTGAAAAGTGGCAATGCTGTCCCCAGACTTGACTGGTCCAAGGGATGAAAGCTCAAGCTTTCTGCCATGCTTCCTTTGTAACCTCTAGTCATATTGATGCAGCAGATCCATGTGAAATCAGAATCTTCAAATTTGATAGATGGCCAAAGGTTACTCTGAGGAGGGGAATGGGCTGCATCTACCCAAGCTAATTATTGTAGTATTCTTCTGAATATTCCTTCTATTCTGTGGCTAAGCACACTTCCTTTTGTTGGCTGTTACAAGTGTCTCATTTTATTCTATTGCTTTGATTATTAACAAGTCACCAGAATGAATCAAAACTGTTCGTCACAAAAACCAAGCAGGTATGTCACAAGTGGGCCTCTTCAAGAATAACCTTTTCTTCATCAAAAACTCAACTTTGTCTCCTGAGAGATTTTTTCTATAGGGATAGCTCCAGTTTTACAGTAAAAAGCTCTCAGTAAAAATATGTTGCTTTACAAAATTCAAATTATAATCCATTGTGCTAGCATGTATCTAATACATAAATGTGAAGACATCTGTGATGTTACAGATGGCACAGTCTAGTATAACAGTTGCTGGAGTCTCTTCTACCTCTACAAGTGTATCATTGAGTTAATTACTTCAAACTTATGCTTATGGGGCCAAAGCCCTTGAGCTGTTTCCTATAGGATCCATTTATTTTGCATGGAGACACCCCTACCACACAACCACATCTAGCCCATTTTACCCTAGTGGAAGGAAATGGCAAACCACGCCAGTATCTTTGCCAAGAAAACCCCAGATACAGCCGCAAAGAGTCGAACACAACAACAATCGTCTTGGCTATACAAGGAAGTAGCCAGTAGAACTTGGCCAACTCAACCCAACTCCCCATTGTTGTCAGATGACACAAAACACATGCTTTATTAGCAAATCAATAGCATCATCTCCATACACAGAGAACATATACAGATGTTATAGTCTTCCTAGATAATTAATATCCACAACACTACCATCTCTGGATACAAAGAAATATGCATTATTATTTATAGAAACAAAAATTACATGCCAAATCATTCATAGCTATACAAAGAATACATACAAATACCACCATATTTCTTGTACTAAGAATGGAATAAATTATGTCTTTTTTGGTCATAAAAAATTATACTAAATAAATCATAAATTTAGAAGGATTGGTTGCAATCAAACATTGCCATTGCTATCAGCCCTCAACCTGTGTCCACAAAAATCCTCTTCACAATACCATTCTATCTTCCTGCTTGGGTAAACCATAAAACAGCTCCTTCTGGCTCAAAAAACCCTAATCTCCTTCAAAGAACCAAAAGCCACCCCACCAAGTAAGCATCAGTTCCAGTATATTTGTCCCTTGCCCCCAGGTAACAAAGAGCAAACACCCTACCATTCTCACAGTGATTGGAAGAAAAGGAACTGAATGCTAGTGAGCAGACCTATTTGAGGGAAAGAGAAAGGGATTTAGGGAACAAAATTAAATAAGATAGGCTGATTGAGGGTTGGGAGAGTTGAAAGGATTAGGAGTTGCAGATAGCCTTCGGGAGAAATGGAGAGAGTATGAAGAGGAAAGTAGAGTCAGAAAGAAAGATGAATTATGGGAAATTGATGACCTGCTTTTTTTATGAATGTATCCCATAATAAACCAGTTTTTTCCCCCTTTCCTTGGAGCTTGGGAAATAAGGTGCATTTCTTATAAGACAATATGTCATATGTAGATATATAGCACACTAGAAGATAAATATTAGCTCATCCCCTCAGCTTTCTTTTCTCCAGGCTAACTAATCTCAGCTTTCCATCTTTCCTTAAAAGTGCTATGAACTGCCTCAGTCTTCTGCTCCTTCCTTTTTAGGGTGGTGCCTAAGATGGAACCAGATATTCCAGTAGGAGTTTGATCTAGCATTGGTAAACATTTTTTGGTTATAGATCCTTTTTCAGTCCAGTGAATCCCTTGAACCCTTTCTCAGAGTAATATTTTAAAATAACTAAGGAAATAATAAAGAAATACTATATTTCAGTCAATTCTAATTTTTTCCCATCCATGTTTACAGATACCCCTGAAAAGTTTTCATAATTCCAGGTTAGGAACTCTGAGCCTAACCAATGGTGGATATAATTGGCAATATAATACGCAAATGAACAATGCAAACCTGTATGTTAAGAGCAGAAACTAGACTAAGAAGAACAAGAACATCCTATAACACTGATTGCCTTTTACCATCTTTAATGGCCAAGAATTAGAAAAATTGTTGTAAGGAACACACAAGGTTTAAGATGGTTAATTAATTGGTCTTATTCTTAGTGGACAAAAGGCACTCTTTGTAGTAGCTAACATGAGGCAGGGTTTTTCCTCCTGCTTTAGAAATGTATTTCACCTCTAGGATACAACTTCATGTTGTCCAAGGATAACAACCTGACCATATTTCTAATAAAGGAAAGCTTCATTCATGCTAACTGAAACAAGAGAAAATAAATTGTCCAAGATTTCCAGAGACAAAACTTCATTATTTTCTCTTTTCACAAACTAAATAGTATACAGCTGAATCGAAGCAGGCTTTTTTCGTGCATTCAAAATTTAGAAAATTTATCTTTTGTTCACATTGTGTCTTTCTAACAGAATTTTATATCTAAATTATTTATACTCTACATGCAGAATATAATTCTTGAGATCTGCAAATATTGTTAATATGAATGATAAGAGTATAAAACATTCTAGACAAAGCACCATAAAATGCTAATTTGTGAAATATGTCAATTTATTCTTAATACTTAAGACTCACACAATACTTTCAGCATTAAAGTATTTTATGAATATTAAGTATCTAACTATAGCATGGTTTCTTATGCTTCAGGTTCTGGTATATTGAGTCATATTCCCTGGAGAAAAAAGAACCAGCCTCTCTTATTCACTGTCGACAATACAAATGCTCCTTAGGGGCATGATTTTGCTTCTGAATCCAGCAGTGTAGGTGGAAAAAAAACCAGAAAAAACAATAATTGATGGTAGGGCTAGAGAGTAGACACTAGGAACCCTATTATACCTGAGTGCACTCTGGAGCAATCTTGTGTAGAGACCAGAAAAGTTCAGTGGCACATGCTAAGAGCTTAATAAATACTTGTAGGTTGATTAATTGACATTAATTGGAAGGAAAAAGAGTATTCCAATTATATAGAATTAACAAGACCATCTTGTTCATAGGCAAAATATCTGAGAGAATAGAATTGGGTCCTGAGAGTTAACTGGAGGTAGATAAGACTTTGGGGCAGCTAAGTTGCCCCATGGATAGAGCAGTGGGCTGGGAATTAAGAAGATTCATCTTCCTGAGTTCAAATCTGGCTTCAGACATTTACTAGATGTGTGACCTTGAGCAAGTCACTTTACCCCATTTACCTTGGTTTCACCTGTAAAATGACCTGGAGAAGGAATTAGTAAATCACTTCAATGTCTTTGCCAATAGAGTCACACAGTCAAATTCGACAAAACAACAATAAGACAAGACCCAGAAATGGTTAAGCAAAAAGAGGCTGATCCTCCTCCTAAGACCAGAGGCCAAGGCCCAAGATTCAAATTTAAGGGAAGGAGAAGACTACAGTTAGGACTGAAAAAAACTAAATAGAATTTTATTCAGTTATGAAATCAGGTGTGAGTGACTCTGACAGGATTCTAAACCTGACTGAAGATATTTTGAGTCTTGTGCTAAAGCTAGGGAGCCTGGATGGTACAGTGGAAAAAGTATGGATGCCAGAACTGGGTGACTGAAACAAGTTCAAATCCCATCAAATCAAAGTAAATCTGCTTCTGATGATTTGTGTGACCTTAGGCAAGTGCCTTTAACTTTTCTGGGTCTCAATTCCTCATCTTTAAAACATGGATGTTGTACTCAGTGGCCTCTAAGCTTTTCTAGTTCTAGATTTAAGATCCTGATTCGGTTCTGACCTGTATTTAAAGAGGGCAAATGCTTTCTGATTTAAACAAAAGCTGTGAAGAAATGAGATGTCTGTGGCAGCTTCTTAGTCAATGATGAGATGTCTCAATTTATCTATGAATTAGATACTGTTTTATAACAGTTGATAAAGGAAGACATCCCTTCATCCTTCCAGAACCTTCAAACTGGCTGAAGGTGAAGGTAGAACACCAAAGCTGGAGCAGTGTCAAGATGGTTTCCTATGGTTCAACAGGATCTGGGATTGAAGATCAAGAGCCAAATTGTGATAATTGTATGCCATCCAGCCCATGATCCAGGCAGCGAGCACATTCTATTGGCTTCTAGCTACCATCCTCTCAATTTATTGGGTTCTCACAAGAGGCACCTTCTTCCTTCCGTCCTCTCCCTTTTGCCCTGCTCCCCAATAGCACAAGTAACATCTTGGGTTTTTAAAGGGAGAGGGGAGGGTCATTGTTCCAAAATATTACAGTGGAAACATAAAATGGAGAAGTGGGGAAGGGGAAGAAGGGAGCCATTGGAAACAGAGGAACAAGAAAGTAATTTTACAGATTACAAAGATCCCTCTCACTTGTTTCTAGTCTTCTATACCAACTGCAGATGCTAATTCTACTCTGCTTGGACTCCCTCTGGCTGTTCCAAGCCTTTGCTATGGTTTTGATTGGCAGAGTTTTGTTTCAATCCTGCAAAATTGGATTCACCAGCCCTCAATTATAGGTTGCAGAAATGTGGGATTTCCAAACCTATACATCCTGTATACAGGGCACTGTTTTGGATGTTTAGATGGTGAAAAAAACTAGATCAAATAAAGAGCCACCAGAGTATTGGGCTAGTCAACATTTTATGGCTCAAGAGGAAATAAAAACAAGTTAGACAGGAAGCTTGAGGATAAACCTTTTTTTATTTACTAGTCAGGTATTTTGTTAGCACTCTGCTATCTATTGTGCAAAATGTAATTTCTTTCTTTTTCCTGTAAACAAATATTTCTTACTTGAAATCCCAGGATGGCTAAGGTTGAGAAAAGAAAAGGATAGGTAGAGATTTCACTTCTTGGTAGCAGCTCTGATTAAGGATAACAAGTAGAAAGAGTACAATTACAATCCATGATTTGTTCAAATATTTAACCTGTGAGAAAATAGAGCAGTTCACCTACCAGAAAATATTATTCTAGGTCTAGAGAAGACCAGCAGATGTGCAATTCCCCTAGCTTACTAGCCATTATAAAAGTGGTAGAAGGGACCCAATCTGGAGGGTCTATCATTATAGAGGCTCTAATAGGGCTAAAATTCATTTGATTGCTTTGAATTCATGTCCTACCTTTTCTGAGCCCTCATATAAGATATTAATGGAAGGGGCCTTCTGGATCCTGCACTACCCAGGATAACATAGGTTGTTTTCATCTCTTCCAATGCCTTCCAAAACCCATATTACAGATGAGGAAACTGAGGTCCACTGAAGTTAAGTGACCCTATCTGAGTTCACAATGGTAATAAATAGGAGAACCAAATTTGAATCTAAAGCTTCTCATTCCAAATCCAATGCCCTTTCCATTATAAATGGAATAAATAAATAAATGAATGAATGAATGAATAAATAAATAAATAAATAAAATTTTAGAAAATTGAAATTGAAAAAGCAGCAATAGAATAAGGATTATTAAAATCTGGCATTTTATATACATGGGCAGGTAGGTGGAGCAGTTGATAGACTGATGAACCTGGATTCAGGAAGACCTGAGTTCAAACTGTGACAGAGGCTGGCACTAAAGAAAAAGTGCCAAGCTGAAGAGTGTGTGGAACTGATCACCATGAAGGGGCCCCAGAAGATTGGAATCTTGAGGAAGAGAAGATTCTGGCTGGGAGAGGAGTTGGTCTGTCAGTCGGGAGAAGCTGAAGAGAGAAGGTTGAATCAGACTTTCTCCTGAGGGTTACATACTTTTTCCTGTTTGAGACTGGAAATCCTTCCCCCCAACATTTTCCAATTGAAAAGATTCACTGAAGGGAAACCCAAGAAAAGACATTTTGAATCTCTGTCAGACTTTACCTCAGCTTCTGTTGCTCTGGGTCTGAACTGTGACTGAGGGACCAAACCCTGGGTCAGTCAACCTGACTTCTCTCAGGGGGCTCAGGCTGCCAAAAGTCTGAGTTCCCCCCCAAACTTGAGGAGGTAGGGGAAAGGATTTTAGATGGAGAAATGGACCCCCTTTTCCCCATTTTCCTTTCCCATTCTTTCCCTGTCAGTTATTCCTTTGTATTACCCTGATTGAGTTGACATTAAAATAGTTATCTTTTCCCCATGCAGTGAATCCAGTGTGAGTGAACATACCAAGGGGAGATCTTTTGGTCTCGAGTAGTGGAGGGGGGACAAGAGGGACAAGAGCATATCTGGGAGAGCAGCCATAGAAAAGGAGGGAAGGCAGAAGAGGGAAAAATCTTCAAACCCCCTCTCCTCTCTCTGAGCCAACCCTAAACATCAGCTGTCCTTTTCTAGATCCTGTTCCCTTTACCATTCCCAAACCTTTTCTCCATTATATCTGCTGCCTCCACTGAACCCTGCTTTGAGAAGGGGGGGGGGGGGAGGTCTCCACTCTTCTCTTCTCTTTAAACCGAAAAACGTAACCCCTCAACTTCAAAACCTAGCCTCAGACATATACCAGCTGTGTGACCATGGGCAAGTCATTTATCCTCATCTGTAAAACAGGAGAAATAATAGAATCTACCTTCTAGTGTCATTACGATGGTAAAAGAATATAATACCTGTAAATGTTTTGTAAACCTGAAAGTACTATATAAATGTTTGGTATTACTGTTATTGTTATTGTTATTGTTATTGTTATTATTATTATCATCATCATCATCATAATATTCACCCAAAAGCTCCACTACAATTGGTGAAGTTTTGACATGTTAACTATTGCTTTTATCTCTGACTAGTCATAAGATTAAGTGATTTGTCTAGGATCAAAAAGCTAGGAAATGGCTGAAGCCAGATTTGAACAGTTTCTTCAACTTTAAAGTGAGGAAAGTGGATTAAATCTAGTATATTAAAGCCGGTTCTGACTGGATGGAAAGAGAGTCCATTGTTAAATTTTCAATGTATATACACTTTAAAAATCATAAACTGCTACAAATTAAGGGTTTATTTATTATTTTTGTTGATTTATAGACTTAAGAAATTGATAAAGAATATTTTAATAATTCAAATTAAACTTAAATGTGTCATGTGCAAATTTGTTTTCCCAAGAGCTGGTTGTTTCCCTCCATGATATTATTAGATCAATACTCTCCAACTCAATTCTTTTTCAATTGCTTAAGTTTTGTAAGGGGTAAATTTAGAGGTTTTTGACATTATTTATATGATGCTAATGGTCACCAGGGATTAATTCAAATCCCAATAAAAATACTAAGTCAGTTTGGGAATTTTATGGTGGATTAATTAATATAGAGGGAAGGAATTAAGAAGAAGAGAGAGAGAGAAAGAAGTATAAGACTTCTCTGGCCTAGCCTAAACCAAGGGAAGTTCAGAGACCTCAGTCACAAGGCCTCCTCCAAGATTAAAACTAGCTCGGCTTCCAGCCACAAGGCCTCCTCTGAGATGAGGGGCCTCCTAGGAGGATAGTGTTTTAGGAAAGGTAAAGGAAAAAAAAGGAATCAGCCTAAACTCTGAGAGAGCTCAGGGAAGATGCCTCACCTGACCCACACTATTGAGCTTCTCCCAGTCACCTTACCAAGGACGCTCACCACCAAACCCAGACAAGAGCTGCAGGCATGCCAAGACATTTGGTGTTGTTCTCTTTTCCTCTTATCCTAAAATTATTGCAATTTCAAAGTTGCTATGTTTACAAGATCCACTGGAGAGACTACTTCCGTGGGTTTCGGGGGGACTGTATGATTGAAAATCTGTTACCCTAAGAAAAGAACTACATATCCCAAGAGCCCACTGACTTTCTGTCATTACGTACTTCCTGTAGACAGAGGATAAAGGGCGTGGGCTTTGGAGGTTCCCTTTCTCTGATGTAGAATCAGTATTGATGGTGGTGAGTGGGGTTGACTAAAAAAGGCTAACCAGCCAAGGGCATGTGGTCTTTATTTTGTATCTTCTTTATTCCTTGATTTCTAATGATCATTAATAAACCTCTTAAAATATAATAAATAAATATAATAAAGCATATTATTATTGAGATTTAATTTTAACTTTTACAGTTTGCAATTAGCATTTGTGCTATTATCTATATCTTTGCTTGTCTTTATAAAGGCTTATTTATATGATTATTAGCTGTCAGAAGAAAGAGATAAAGAGTGATGATATATCTTAAGCTCTCAGCTGCTTTGCGGTCTCTGGACTAGATCTCTAAAATCTTCTCTGGTTCTAAGATTTGATGTTTATAATGATCTATGTAAAGTAACACTCAATAGGAAGAGCTAAATTTAAAAAGAGCCTGAACTCTTATTTTCTATTTAATCAATTCCTAAATGGAAGAAAATGAGTAATGGTACCAAAAAAAAGCAACCCCCAGAGTGGTAATTGCATTTACAGACAGCTCTTCAATTATCCATGTGTAGTTTATCCATAGCCATTACTTCTTTTATTTTTATTTTTATTTTTTTACATCTGGACTTTTAAATGACTTGCCAGTGCTATCCAGCATACTTCTAGGATCCCACTTCCTGACCACAACCTATCTTTCATATTTTTAACCTTTACCCTTTGCTTAGGAATCAATACTAATTCTGTGGCAAGAGCTAGGCAATTAAGGTTAAATGACCTGTCCAGCATCTCACAGCCAGGAAGCATCTAAGGCCACATTTGAACCCAGGACCTTCCATCTCCAAACCTAGTTCTCTATCCATTGAGCCACCTAGCTGTCCCCCCAAACTGTCTTCAGGGCCTCACTATACTGTACACCATTCCCTTTCCCACATGCTGTAGTCCAAACATCTCACAGTATCCCAAAACAAAGCTTTGGGCTTCCATAATGGTTCATTCTAATGCCTGGAATACCCATCTCCCAAAGGGAACTCCTGTTTTACATCAACGGACAGTTTAATTCTTGAGTGCAGATTGATAAATATTTTTCCATTTTATTTGCAATACATTATAATATGAAAATATGTTTTGAATGACTTCAATTGTTTAATGGGTATCATATTCTTTGGCTTCACTGTGAGTGGAGAAAGGGGAGCTATAAAGAGAGAATTTGAGACTCAGAAAAGTGGATATTAAAAAAATAACACTCATTTTTAAATATATATGTATATATATATATATATATATTTCAAGTTCTATGAAGTCTTTAATTGTCTCCCAAACTACTAGTGATTTCCATCTTTAAGTACCTAGAATTTACCTAAATATTACTTGTTCCATATATATTTAATTTGTATATACTTATACAGGATGTCCTCAAAGTCTCAGTATAGTTTTAAACTATTAGATCTTTAAACTATTCTAACAACAACCCTGAAGAATAAGTTCCATTATGATTCCTGTTTACAGATAAGGAAACTAAAGCAGAAAAAGTGACTGTCCAGAATCACATAGTATCTAAGGCTAGATTAGTGTCTCCTACATTAGAGTATAAGCTCTTTGAAGGCAAGAACTGTCTTTTGCCTCTTTTTTGAACCCCAGTATGTAGCATAATGTTTGGAATACAATAAATGCTCAATAAATATTTATTAAATTGAATTAGTCTAAGGAAGCTGCTTCTTCTTGTCCTTTGGTTGTTTCAGTTGTATCCAACTTTTTGAGACTCCATTTGGAGTTTTCTTGGAAAAATACAGGGGTGGCTTGCCATTTCCTTCTCCAGCTCATTTTACTGATGAAGAACTGAAGCAAACAGGAATAAATGACTTGTCCGGGGTCACACAGTTGTGTCTCGGGCCAGATTTGAACTCAGGAAGATGAGTCTTCCTGCCTCGAGATCCAACACCTTATCATTGTACCATCTAACTGCCTACCCAAGTCATGAGAGCTTGCCTCTGTACTTTGGGGACACTTTGTATAAGTACATATTGTCTCTAGTACCTAATACAGTATCTGATACATAGTAGACACTTAATAAAATTTTATTGATTAATTAATTCATCGACACACCATTGAGACACTAGATATGTGGTTTGAGAATGTTAAAGCTCTATCACTGTACTTGAGCCTAACATCCCAAAAAATTACTTCTCTAATGGTCAATAGAGCCCAAAGAAAGGAGCAGTCATTGTGGAGGAGACAGTGTCTCTTCTAGCCATTTCCAGTCTACTAAGGTTAAATGACTGAATTCCCCTCTCCGGATTTCTGTTTACTCCCTATGATTAGATGAAGGGATCGTAATCTTTTTAATAGCATGGACTACTTTGGCAGTTTGGGGAAACTTAAAGACCCCTTTTCAAAGTAATGATTTTTAAATGCACAAAATTGCTATCTCTTCTATTTTTGCTTTCACTTTTTTTTTTTGGTAGAGGTAGGAGGCTGTTGAAGAGGAGCCAAGGAGCAAGAGTAGAGAGAGAGGGGGCATACATATGGGGTCAGTGTTTGCTTTTCTCCACAGTTTTGGCTATCTGTAAGAGATCTTACAATTTATTTATTCCCCACAGATATGGGGCCCTGCTACATGAGATTACAAAGAAAACTATTTTAAATGCTATTATCAAAAAAAAAAAATTTAAGTCCACAGGAGCAAAGAATTGGAAATTGCAGGAATGTCCATCTATTGAGGAGTGGTGGAACAAACTGTGGTATATGAGGCTGATGGAGTATTATTGTGCTGTAAGGAATAATGAATGAACAGGATGAATTCAGAAAGACCTGGAAAGACCTACATAAACTGACACAGAGTGAAATAAGCAGAATCAGGAAAACACTATACCCAATAACAGAAATGCTGCAGAATGATCAATTTTGAAAGACTTTGCTACTAACAGCAATACAATGATCCAGACAAATCTGAGGAAATTACAACAAAGAATGCTATCCACCTCCAGAGAAAGAACTGTTGGAATGGGAATGGAAATCAAAGCATATGACTTTTCACTGTAGTTTTTGGGGGTTTTTTCTGAGGTTTTGGTTTTGTATGATTATTCTCTTATAAAAATGCACAATATGGAAATATGTTTTGCATGATAATACATGTATTACCAAGATCAAATTGCTTACCAGCTCCAGGAAGGGGGAGAGAAGAGAGTAAAGGAGACTTGAATCATATAAATTCAGGAAATGTATGTGGAAAACTGTTGTTACATGTAATTGGCAAAATAAAATATCTTTACAAAAAATAAAGTTTTATTAAAAGCCTGCAGATCCCAGGTAGAGGACCCCTAAACTTAAATGACCCCTGTAAGCCCTTCCAGTTTTACATCTCCAATCCTATGACTTTTTTCAGCCTCACACAAAATCTGGTAAAGTGGAGAAAATAGGAGATATTTAGTCAGAGGTCTGGGACTAGATTCCAAGATATACCACTTACTACTTATGTGACCTCAAGCTAGTCCCATAATCCCTCTGGGCCTCAGTTGTCTCATTTTCTAGAAGTTCTTCCCAACTCTAAATCCTCTGATCCTTAAAACTCAAGTTCTTCTATGCCCAAAGGGCTTTAAAAGACTGCCTGCCCTTTGATCCAGCCATAGCACTGCTGGGTTTATACCCCAAAGAAATAATAAGGAAAAAGGCTTGTACAAAAATATTTATAGCCTCACTCTTTGTGGTGGCAAAAAAAAAAATTGGAAAATGAGGGGATGCTCTTCAATTGGGGAATGGCTGAACAAATTGTGGTATATGTTGATATTGGAATATTATTGTGCTGAAAGGAATAAAGAAATGGAGGAATTCCATGTAAACTGGGATGACCTCCAGTAATTGATGCAGAGTGAAAGGAGCAGAACCAAAAAAACCATAATTATACACAGAGATGGATACACTGTGGTACAATCGAACATAATAGACTTCTGTACTAGCAGTAATGCAAAATTCCAGGATAATTCTGAGTGACTTATGAGAAAGTCACATGTGAGCTATCCATATCCAGAGGAAGAACTGTGGGAATAGAAACACAGAAGAAAAACAACTCCTTGATCAAATAGTTCGATTGGGATATGATTGGGGATGTAGACTCTAAATGATTATCATAGGACAATTATCAATAATATGGAAATAGGTCTTGATCAATGACACAAGTAAAACCCAGTGGAATTGAGCATCAGCTATGGGGGTAGAGGGGAAAGAACGTGAATCATGTAATCATGGAAAAATATTCAAAATTAATTAATTAAATAAAAATTTTCAATTAAAAAAAAAACTTCAAGTTCTTATAACCCTCTTGCCAAACTGAATATAAAAAGAAAGGCATCTCTCTGCCACCACCTTCCATGGATGAAGGAATAAAATGTATTTCCAGGTAATTTATTCCAAAAACAAACCAAGGCCTTTGAAAAATTACCTATGCTATTCCCCACCTCCATTAGCATTGATAATTGAACTATACAATTCAAAGTCTAAATATTATTTCTATATAATGGAAAAAGAGAGGTTGGGAGATGAATGAGATAAACAGAGGGGTTAAAGCAAAATGGCTATAAAGCAGAACAACTAGAATAGCATCTTGCCCATGAGGGAGCCCAATAAATGCTACTCTGGGTGATTCACTTGCTTAACAAGACTACTGAGGAGCCCGGTAATTAGCCATTCTCTATAAAGTGTCCTGTCTGAGCAGCAAAACAATCACTAATCATTTTTTATCTATTACATCACCAGAAAAAATATTTATTCTTGAAATAAGAGCCAAGGGAAATATGATTATGATGCTGGCGAATACTCCAGCAGAGACCATAAAGCAGCATCCCACTTCTGCCCTCCTACTGTCTGGGCTCTGGTGACATCCTATGGCAGAAAAGGAAACCTGGTTCTCCTGCATCCCCATTACAGAGGTTTTCTCTTGACAGTTTTCTTCCTCCCATGATTTACTTTAGCTTCCAGGTACAGAAAACACAGGCCCGATTATTAACACGTGCCATTATGTTAATCTTCCCCAATTTCACGCCCAAGTTGGCGTGAGGTCTCTTTGTCCCCATTTTTCTTCAGAAAGCTGTTCTAAAGAAAGCCAGCCATGAATACCTGTTCTCTGATCTCCCTTTGTTGTTGTTATTATTCACTTATTTCAGGCATGTTCCGCTCTTCCTGACCCCTACTTAAGATTTTTCTTGGGAAAGAGACTGGAAGTGATTTTTCCATTTCCTTGTCCAGCTCATTTTCTAGATGAGAAAATGCAAGTAAACAGGCTTCGGTGGCTTCACCTAGCTTCTCCAGGCTCCGTTATTAGTACCTATCTAAAACTTTACAGATATTTGTGACTGTCTGATGGGTCAACTGGGCAGTCCCTCATCCCTCAGGAACTATGGGAGTGCTGGTTCTTCTTAGAAACTGCATCCAAGGAAGCAATATTTCTGGCCAAAATAAATCATCAGAGTCAGAGACAACTGGATATTTGCATGGTCATGTATCCCATTTTAATATTTTCTTAGAATAATTTTGAATGGTTTTCAGGACAGCTAGGTGGCTCAGTGAATAAAGCATCCAGCCTAGTTAGGAAGACTACATTAACATCCCAGATGGCTCCCTCTTAGATTTTTTTTTTTTAAATCACCGGTGTTTGTCCATTTGTTATCTCTCACTCTCAACACATGATCATCTCACCTCTTTTCTAACTATACATTTCCCTAAAGGCATCTTTTACTCAGTGGATTGAGAGTCAGGACTAGAGATGGGAGGTCCTGGGTTCAAACCTGGCCTCAGACACTTCCCAGCTGTGTGACCCTGGGCAAGTCACTTAAACCCCATTGTCTAGCCCTTACTGCTCTTCTGGAATACACAGCATTGATTCCAAGACAGAAGGTAAGGGTTTTATTTTTAAAAACAAATAACTTTATCTTTTGTTGACTCTTTTATCAATGTTCACCCCAAATGGTGATCCAAATATCTTCTCCTTTTCTTAGTTCTCAAACTCTATTTGGCCCATCTTCCTACCAACTGATGGCTTTATTCTGCAGTGACTGGCACAAAACAGGTGCTTAATAAATGTTTATTGACTTACTGACCTTGCCTGCGGCTTTACTAAGAAGATAAGCGGTTAGTCCAATAGGAACAGCTTTATCTTCTCTCACCTTACTCAAAAATCTTCACTGGTTTACTGCTAACTACCAGAAAAATTCCAAATTCATCGCCATCCTCTTTGAGTGCTTCCAGAATATGGCCCAAACATCTCCCCAGCCTTAGCTCTAGTTCTTTTCCCAAATATATGCTTTCTATTCCAGCTAACCTGAAAAATTGTTTTTCCTAACAATTCCTAGTTTTGTTTTTCCTAACAATTCCTAGTTTTGTTTTTCCTAACAATTCCTAGTTTTGCCTAAGAGACAAACAGAAAAAAGGCAAATTTGGCTGGATCTCAGATTGCAGGATAGTAATTAGTAATGTCTAATGAAGGTGGAAAGATAGGTTGAGGTCCGGTGGCACAGGATTTTAAAAGCTGAAAAGAAGAGCTTATCTGAAAAGCAAAAAAATGCCACTGGAGATGAATGAGTAGAGCAGCAAGTATAATGTAGGATGGAGCAGAATGGAGAGAAAAAGAATGTAGACTCTGCTTTGTTTCCTCTTGCCTCTAGAACTGCCTTCTCCCCACATCTCCATCTATATATACATAATATATAGATTTCATTGAAATATATGTTTCATTTTCAAAGCCCAACTCAATGAACACTTCCTTCATGAAACTTACCCTCATCATCCCTTTAGCATGAGGCTTTTCCTTCATCTGACCCACAGTATTTCCTTTATACTTCTGCTAATGGCACTTATATTCTGCCTTGCACTATATTTTTTTGCAGACCTGCCTCATCTCCCTTCACCTTTAATTCCCTTGTAATTCCCTTGAGGGAAAGGACTGTAACTCGTTCTTATCTAACTCCTCCCTCCACCCCAGCACCTAGAAGGGCAAATTGTACATAGGAAGTCATCATTTTTTATTTAAATGGATTATCACACTATAGACAACATTATAATGAAGTTCTAAGACAGAACCAATATGTACTGATGTGAAATAATGATCTATCACTACTGCAGAACTAAATGATATACTATTTTAAGGGTTTTTTAAAAGAATGTTCTTAAAAAGGCATTGCTCCCTTATTGATTATTTCAGAACTACAATGGTTTTGAAATTTTATTGATATGGGTATTCCTTTCATTGATTCAAGTTGCAACCACCCTGTGTGATTGTCCTCTGTGTTTTCCCAAAGATGGACCACGGAAGATCAATGTAATGTCCTAGATGCCTCCCCCTTAGATTTTTTTTTTAATCACTCATGCTTGTTCATGTGTTGTCTCTCACTCTCAACATATGACCAGCTCACCTCCTTTCTGACTATGCATTTGCCTAAAGAGACATCTTTTACAATATTTCATGAGCATAGGTCAGAATTGGAAATGCTGTACAGACAGCAGTTGTCTCCATTCACATATGCAGTCTACTTGCACACACAGTGTCCCTCCATGTTTTCTGAGGAATCTAAAATTTTTATTCTTATGAGTTAGTTTTTTTTATTTTTTTAAATTCATTTTTATTTGAATGAATGAATGAAAAAATATTTTTGAAATTTAAATCTTCCAAGATTTGAAATGATACCACATTAAGGGGACAATTTTTTTAAAGTGAGTCTTGAGCTGGGCCAGGGAGTCCTGGGTTCAAATCTGACCTCAGACACTTCTTAGCTGTGTGACCCTGGGCAAGTCACTTGACCTCCATTGCCTAGCCCTTACCACTCTTCTGCCTTGGACCCAATACACAGTATTGACTCCAAGACGGAAGGTATGGGTTTAAAAAAAAAAAGTTGTATAAATGAGATTTTGATGTCAAGTTGCCCTTAAATCTGCAAGAACCACCCATGAGCCTTGAACAATAATTAATCATAATTATGATAGAGTACCTACAAGAAAATACAATCTCAATCCTGTTAGATGATAGAAAAAGGGGCCTAGTGGATAGAGCAATAGGTCTGAAGACAGGAGGACCTGGGTTCAAATTTGAACTCAGATTCTTCCTAGCTGGGTCACCCTAGGCAAGTCACTTGACCCCCATTGCCTAACCCTTACCACTCTTCTGCCTTGGAACCAATACACAGTATTGATTCCAAGACGGAAGGTAAGGGTTTAAAAAAAAAGAGACACTAAGATAAGACATTAAGATACTAAGAAGATGTAAAGGTTTCAAAAAAAGATGATAGGGGAAAAAAATCATAGTTGGCAGTAGATAAAAGATATTTCTTACAAATTCCAAAGATTTTAAAAATATAACAAAGAAGGTTGCTTTTTAAATACAGTTTTACATTTTGGGAAGTTGGAGAGGGGTTTTTTTTGGCATAGAATCAGAAACATATTTTCCCAAGTCACCCTGGGCAAGTCACTTAACCCTGTTTGCCTCAATTCATCTTTTTAATAAGCCAGAGAAAGAAATGGCAATCTACTGTACTATCTCTGCCAAGGAAACCCCAAATAAGTTGGACACAACTAAAACAACTAAACAACAACAAAGCTGTTAAAACATATCCATGTGTCCTCCTACCTAGGAGCAGGATGTGGTAAAAAGCTCAGTGTCTGTTAATTCAAGGAAAGAATTATTTTTCCAGAATAAGAATATTCTTGAATAAAAATGAATAACTCATAGGACATTGCTTCCTCTAATATATTCATGTAGTCATTTCAATTTTTCTTTCTGGTTTGTCAGATATTTGGAGACAGTGAATAAAAACGGATTCTGGAAAGGGGTGGCAGCCTCCATTTCTGTCAAGCTAAGAGTTTGTCCTCTGCTCATCTGTGGACTTAGTTTAATCACATCACAGAAACGAGCACATTTCCATTTCATAAATTACTTTTTGAAGTTCTGAATGTACTTGGTAAGCACGTGAACATGGCAACAAAACCCAAAAACACTAAAAACATCAAGGAATCCTGATTTTAGACACTTAGATTTTATATGAAGTTTGTTTTACAATTACAAATCATTTTTACAAAATTTTTTTTTTACAAAATCACAAATTTTTACCAAAAAATGTTACAAAAACAACTGTTGGGCAATTAGGTAGTTCAGTGGATAGAGAACACTGGCTACCTAACCCTTACCACTCTTCTGCCTTAGAACCAGTATTCAGAATTAATTCTAAGACCTAAGGTAAGGGTTAAAAAAAATAAGTTATATTTATAGATAATAAATAAATGAGAAAGTTATAAATAAATAAGTTTAAGAATAAATGAAATAATTTGATAATATAAATAAATAATTTTAGAGTTAAATTGCACTATCCTTTTATAGACATTTTACATGAAAAGTGGTGGTATAAACATTTTGGTATATACAGGGCCATTCTCTTTTGGCACTAACTTCCTTGGCTATGCCTCACAACAGATTCTGTTGGTCAAGGTGTATGCAGACTGATCATGGCCCAGGATGCAGTGAATGAGTGGCATTTTGGATATCTGACCAAGCTCTAAGTACCATCATGGCAGTTGGAAGAAACTGTCCTCATTTGCTCATTCTGCCAGAGGAAGATATCACCTGCTTGGGGTAGGCATGTCAGTTTACCCTCAGCCTGGTTGAGCTTATCTGTTGAGATGAGTTGTAAGCAAAAGATCCAAAATTCAAACACAAGCTCTCTGCCATTTATTATCTGTGCTGCTAATTTAGGCAATAATAATAATATAAATTAACAAATAACAATAATCCTAGCTGATATTGTAAAGATAGGATTAACTCTCCCCTTGTCAATTTTTAGCTAATCAAATCAAGAACTTAAAGTACTGCTACTTAACACTAAGTAAGAGAGTTCATGAGTCACTTACTGGAGAAAGCTCACACCTCCAAAGGCCACTGCCCTCCCCTGGGCAGTGCTAGGCAAATCAGGAGGCTGTGATTGGTTTCTGTGAAGAGGAGGAGAGACAGGAAGTGACATGGGAAAGGGGGTTTAAAAAGAGACCAACATGGTCTGGGACAGCATTCCTTTCCTGGTGTTTGGAGCAGACCTTTTCCCTGGATCCTGGTTGGCTTATTGGGTAAGTGGTTGAGATTCCTGCCTTGGCTTAGGAAGAGGTTGCGATGGTGGACTTCTGGCTAAAGGCTCCACTTGGGGAAGCCCCTTCTAGGGCTGAGTTGGACCTCACTGGTGAAGAGTTGGTAGGTTTGTTAAGGCTCTGTCTTTTTTCTACATTTCCACTTTCACTCTTTCCATCTCTTTGTGAATAAAAGCTGCTAAAAGTCATTTCAACTTAAGCTATAATATTTTAAAATTGGCAACCACAATATTACTTTATAACTCTTATTTAGTATAAAACCTAAATTTACATCTTACAATATCCTCATTGAGAGAAAGAACTATGGGAGTAGAAAGCACAAAAGAAAAACATATGGCATCACTTGTATAGATGGGTATATGATTTGGGGGTTTGGCATTAAAAGATTGCTCTAAAGCAAAAATGGATAATGTGGAAATAGATATCAAGTGATAACATTTGTACAACCCAGTGGAATTGCTTGTAAGATCAAGGAAGGAGATGGGAAGAAAGGAGGGAAAGAAAATGAATCATGTAAACATGGGAAAATATTTTAATAAATAAATATTTATAGTAATAAACATTATAAAATATAAATATGCATTTCATATTTTATAATATTTACTATGTGTAACACATAAATAAATAAGTAAAATATAATAATCATCATTGCTGATGTAGAGCACTTTAATGTCCTCACAGTTTTAATAACCATTGTTAATATTTTTTAGTTGTGTCCAACTCTTCATGACCTCCTGGACTAAAGTCCATCAAGTCCTTCTATCTTCTATCATCTCCCAAAGTCTTTCCAAGCTCATCTTCACCACTTCTATGAAACTATCTATCCAAACCTTCCCCTTTTCTCTTGTGCTTTCAATATTTCTCAGCATCAAAGTATTTTCCAATGAGTCCCGTCCTCTCATTATGTGGCCAAAATATTTAAGGTTCAGCTTCAGTATTGATTTTGCAGTAAAGAGCCTGAATTATTTTTCTTTAAGTATTGACTGATTTAATCTCCTTGCTATCTCAAAATTCTTCTCCAGCACAAATTTAAAGGCATCAGTTCTATGGCACTCTGTTTTTCTTCTTGTCCAACTCTTGCAGTTATACATTGCTACCAGAAAAACCACAGCCTTGATTATATAGACCTTTGATGGCAAGGAGATGTCTATGCTTTTTTTAGTATGTTGTCCAGATTTGTCATAGATTTCCTTCCAAGGAACAAGCATCTTTTAATTCCATAACTACAGTTGCTGTCTGCAGTGATCTTTGAACCCAAAAATATAAAAATCTGACAGTGCTTCTATTTTTTCTCCTTCTATTTGCCAGGAAGTAAAGAGATTTCTAATTTCATGATTGAAGTCACTATCTGCAATGATCTTTGAGCCCAAGAATACAAAGCCTGAAACTGCTTCAATTTTTTCTCCCTCTATTTGCCAGGAAGTGAAGGGACCAATTGCCAAGATCTTGGGTTTTTGTTGGGGTTTTTTTGTATGTTACAGTTTATACCAGCTTTTACACATTCCTCTTTCATGTTCATAAAAAGGCTTCTTAATTCTTCTTCACTTTCTGCCATCAAAGAAATACTGTGTGCAGATCTGAAACTATTGATATTTCTCCTGACAACCTTAATTCTGGTTTTTGATTCATCCAGTCTGGCATTTTGCATGATGTATAAAAATATATAAATGTATATAAATATATAGCCTTGTCATACTCCTTTCCAATCATAAACCAATAAGGTATTCCATGTTTGTCCTAACTATTGCCTCTTAGCCCTTAGAAGGTTCCTCAGGAAACAACTAAGATGGTAGAGAAGGCTTTAGTGTAGTCCATGAAGCAGAAGTAGATGTTTTTCTGGAACTCTTTAACCTTCTCCACAATCCAACAAATATTGGGATTTGGTTTCTAGTTCCCCTACATCACTGAAAAATGGCCTGCTCTTCTGGTAATTCTTGGTTCACATATTGCTGGAGCCTAGCTTGCAGAATTTTAAGAAAACTGTTGCTGGTGTGTGAAATGAATACAAGTGTTTGATATCGCCCTTCTTTAGGATTGGGAGATAAGTTGATCTTTTCCAATCCAGTAGCCACCATTAAGTGTTCCAAATGTGCTGGCATTTTGAATGCAGTTAATTAGTCAAAGAATAGTACTATTATTTAGGGGGTTAAATAGCTTGATTGGAATTCCATCACTTCCACTGGCTTTAGCAATACTTCCTAAGGTTTACTTCAGTCTTTTCCTAATCACAGGACACTAGGATTGTTTATAGATTTTAGTTGTTAATTAGAGATGTTGTTAATGAGTAAAGCTACTATGAATATTTTTGTACAACTATATTTTTTCTTCCCTTTCAGTAATATCCTTAGGGCATAGTCCTAATAGTAAGATCACTGGACAAAAGGGTAAAACTGGTTTCTTTTTTAATTGAATTTTAATTTTTTCCCAGTTACATATAAAAAGTCTCAAACATTTTTCAAAGAATATTGAATCTTGAATTCTTTCCCTCTCTCCCCTCTAATCCTCCCACCCCCAATGAGATAGTAAGCAAATGCATATAGATTTTACATGAGCAATCATGTAAAACATTTTTCCATATTAATCCATTTATGGAAGGAAACTCAAAAAAATTAAGTGAAAAAAGTTTACTTTGGTCTGGATTCAGACTATCAGTTCTTTTTCTTTGGAAGCAAATGGTTGTTTTTTATCAAGAGTCCTTTGGGATAATTTTGGATCATGATAGTGCTGAAAATAACTATCATTAATCATTATTCATTGCACAGTATTTATGTCACTTTATACAGTGTTTTCCTGGTTCTACTAATTTGACTCTGCTTCAGTTTATATAAGAGTTTCCAGATTTTTCTTAGTTCCTCCTGCTTCTTATTTCTTACAGGACAATAGTTTTTCCATTATAATCATGTATTATAACTTACTGAATATAACAAAACCTTACTTTCTGAATCTTTTCCCCACCTCAAAAAGAAAGGATTGCTTTAAATAGTTTTGTACATATACATCCTTCCCCTTCTTGTTTTATCTTTGTGAGACTCAAACCTAGTAATCATGTTGCTAGATCAAAATATATGAACTGTTTTATAGCCCCTTGGGCATAGGTCTGCTCTCCTGAATGATTGAATCAGTTCACAAATTCCCCAACAATGCATTCATGTCCCAACTTTCCCATATTCCTCCAAATTTGGGCATTTTCCTTTTCTGTCATAATAGCCAATCTGACAGGTATGGGTAGTACTTCAGAGTTATTTCAATTTGCAATTCTGTAGTTAAACATGGCTTAGAGCATCCTTTTTTGTATGACTTTAGAGAAATTTCATTACTTTGTCTGAGAACTACCTGTTCATATTCTTTGATCATTTGTCCATTGGGAAATGGTTTGTATTCTTATATAAATTCATTTCTCTATGTATTTGAGAAATGAGGTCTTTATTAGACTTGTAAAAAAATTTATACTATTCTGATTACTGTGTATTATTCTCTAATCTATTTCCCACTATTTAGTTTCTGACCTCCTGTTACCCAAAATTTACTCACTTTTCTATCAGCTTCACCTGCCTTCTCTTATCCCCTTCCCCTCCTACTTTACTATAGGGTAACATAGCTTCCAATATCCAATTGATTGTGTATGTTCTTCCCTCATGAAGTCAAATCTAATGAGAGTATGGTCCATGTGTTCTCCTCACATCCTTCATCTTCTCTTCTACTTTAATCATGCTTCTTTGATAATTTACCCCATTCAACTTTTCCCTTGCCCCTCCTCCAAAGTATTCCTCTTCCACATGCCTTAATATTTTTCTTAATATCATCCCATCATATTCAACTCACACCCTTGCCCTTGTATACTCTTTCTAACTGTCCTAATTATAATCATTTCCCTACAGTTTAACCTTATTGAATTTCTTCTGGTTTCTCTTTTCTGTTTGTAGTTTTCTTGAGTTTTGTATTTAAGAGTCAAATTTTCCATTCAGCTCGGGTCTTTTCACTGGAAATGTTTGAAAGTCCTCTATTTCCATTTTTCCCCCTGAAGGATTATGCTCAGTTTTGCTGGGTAAGTGGTTCTTGGTTGGAAGTCCTAGCTCCTTTGCCCTCTGAAATATCATATTCCAGGTCCTCTGATTCTTTAATGTAGAAGCTTCTAAATCTTATATTATCCTGACTGTGGATCCAAGATATTTGAATTTTTTTTTCTTTTTGGTGACATAATATTTTCTCCTTGACCTGGAAGTTCTGGAATTTGGCTACAATATTTCTAGGAGTTATCTTTTCAGAATGTCTTTCAGGAGGTGATTGGTGAATTCTTTCCATTTCTATTTCGCACTTTGGTTCTAGAATATCAGGGTGCTTTCTCCTTATAATTTCTTAAAAGAAAATACCTAAACTCATTTTTTTGATCAATGGCTTTCAAGTAGTTCAATAATTGTTAGATTATCTCTTCTGGATTTATTTTCCAGGTCACTTGTTTTTCGCATAAGATTTTTCACATTTTCTTCTATTTTTTCTTTCTTTTGACATTGATTGTTTCTTAATGTCTCATAGAATCATTAGCATCCACTTGTCCAATTCTAATTTTTAAGACATAATTATCTTGAGTGAGTTTTTGTAACTCCTTTTCTATTTGGCCAATTCTACTTTCTAAAGATTTCTTTTCCTCAGTGAATTTTTGTACCTCTTTTTCCAGAGGAACAATTCTGCCTTTCAAAATGTTTTTTTCTTCAGTGCAATTTTATGTTGCTTTTTCCATTTAAGCAACACTGTTTTTTAAGATGTTCCTCTCTTCAAATTTTTGTGCCTCTTTTACCAACTGCCCTATTCTGTTTTTAACATATTAATTTCTTCAGCATTTTTGTGCCTCCTTTACCAGGCTATTGACTCTTCCTTCATAATTTTCCTCTTTTACTCTCATTTTTTCCCTAATTTTTCTTCATTTCTTATTTGATTTTTTAAATCCTTTTTGAGCCCCTTCACCAATTACTTTTGTGCTTTAGAGCAATTCATACTTTTCTTTGAGGCCTTGGATGCAGCTATATTGACTTTGTTGTCTTCTGAGTTTGTTTTGATCTTCTCTGTCATCAAAATTACTTTCTATGTTGATTTTCTTTTTTCATTGTTTGCTCATTTTCCTGCCTTTTTCTTTTCTTTTAATTTAAAAAACTCTTAAAGTTGGCCTCTGTAATTGGTGAATTAAGTACTGTTCCAAGATTCAGGTTCTTTGTGCAGCTGTCTTCAGAATTGGCTCTGAGGATTTATCTGCTTTCAGGTCTTCCAAAGGTGTATAATGTAAGGAGAGGCATGTTTAACACTCTCCCAGCCTGTGTCCGGGTCTTTGAGTAATCCTGAGCACTCAAAATTTTTCCTCTTAGAACTGTGACTAAGGTCCCATGTTTCCTTGTGGCCATAGATACAGGTCTTGTATCTATTAGTGCTTTTCTTCATCATGAGATAACACCCTCAGACTGCAATCTGGGTCTGCACATGGGCAATGAAACAAGAGTCTAGCACCATGTTGCCTTGGTGGGACAAGCCTAGTATGCTGTGCCCCACCTCCACCCTCATTCTGACCTTTTAAGTTGTTTGGGGCTGAAAAATTACTTCACCTTTTCTTCTTATGGGTTACACTGCTCCAGTATTTGCTTTGAGTCATTATATCTTAGTTTTTTGGAGGGTAATTTGGTAGAGATCAGATGGATCCATGTACCTTCTCCACCATCTTGGCTCCATCTAAAACTAGTTTCATAATCTACTGCCATATTACTTTCCAAAAGGACTGGGCCAACTTGCATCTCCTCCAAGCAGCATAATAGTGTACTTTTCATAGATGCTGCCAACACTGAATTTTATCACTGGAAATTATTCTAACCAATTTAGTAGATGTGAAGTTGTGCCTCATTGTTGTCTTAAGCATCTTCTGATGATTAAGCAGAAATTAAGCATCTCCTGATGATTAGATTGGCATAAGTTGAGGCAGGTAGGTACCAAAGTGAGATAGGGTCTGAGAATTGTAGTCAAGAGGACTTCAATTCAAATTCTGCCTCACACAAATAGCTATGAGATCCAGGGTAAGCCATTTGACTTCTCATTGCCTCAGTTTCCTTATCTTTACATTGGAAATTATAATTATAGCACCTACTATTCCTCATCTTTGCAATGGAAATGATAATAATAGTATCTATCTCATAGGATCATTATGAGTATTGAATGAGTTGATAATTTAAAGTACTTTACAAACATTAAAGTAACATAAGCATTAGTTGTTATTAATATTTTTTCTTATGGGTCATATCATTGGATTATTTTATTTACTAGGAAATGGCTTTTACCCTTATAAATCTGCTATATTAACTGTTTGAGAAGATCTGCCTCTGAAACATATTTACTCTGTGACCCTGAGCAAGTCATTCTAGGACTCTCGGTGCCCCAAACAACTCTCTAAAATTAAAAACTACAGAAAAGATACAGATCTCCCCTGTCAGAGGAAGCTTCCTCACCTGGAGCTCCCTGGAGCTATAATATTACAGGTACAATAACATGTGAACAGAGTTAAAAGATACGTGTGACATGCATATCTCAATATCTTTTTCTTGAGAAAAAGCTGCAAATTAACAACATCCAAGTGAAAAGGAATTATCATTTTGCTAATGTCATCTTTCCAAAAGAACATTTGAAAATACTGAGATGATAATGATTTATGTTTGTAATACACAAGGCTTTTCTGAGAAACATTTGAAAATACTTAGCAAGCTTATGATGATTTATACTTGCAGTGTACAAGGTCCGAAACACAAGGAAAAAATGGAAATTAGGCCAAAAGGACCATAACCAATTAGTATTATTCAAAGAAATGTGTTTGTTGCCCCTGTATTCTATCATAGTGATAGACTAAAGACTTTCAACAGCTTTAGATTCATTCAATAACCATTTTCTATTCCCTGCAAAGCTTTTTTTTTTCTTTTGAAGGCTGAAAGGAAATTTCTAAAAGGCAGAGATGCTATTATTTCAATGTTTCAAGGATCTATAATTTCACTGTTTTAAAAAACTTCCAACACCAAAAAAGATCATAGGCCTTCTCTGTCTTTTTAGACAGTCTTCAACAAGTCCTGTAGTTCAAAGATTGACAACATGCTGGGCAACCTTCTGGAATGGAGCCTACCCAAATGTGGGCAGATTATTCCTTGGATAATATACATGAGCTCAAAAAGCTTTTCCAACATGGTAAAACCAGATTGAGATTAAGCTCCATTGTCATGGCACTCCAGAACCCAGGTTCACTTCTATACCAATGTGAGGAATCAGACGTTATTATAATAACAATATTTCTAAAGTTCACAAAATCAAACACTAATAGAATAGTAATTAGAGACATAAGCATATTAAAGTTTTCACAATGCTTTGCACACATTATCTCATTTGAGATAACAATCCTATGAAATGGACAAGACAAGAATTATGCAACTTCATTTTACACATACACCCAGATCCCAATATGCATTTGGATGGGTATTTTACTGGACTTGCCCATTGTTCACATATATCTGGGAAGTCAATATAAATGGATGAGTTAGAACCAGAGTTGAATAAGAGAATGGTCTGGAATATGTTCAGGAAATTGCAAAGCTCCTTTTACTGATTCATTTTTTAAATCGTAAAATTCTACCCATGTAGCTAGATTGCAACAAGGCATGAAATACAACTTCCTTGGAGGAATTAAAAAGTATTTTTACATGAGGGCAATAGAGAGGCACACAGTGGGAACAGTGGGATGTGAGCACATAAAGATGTATGGCAATAGGGAGCTCCAAAAAAAAAATCCAAAATAAGAGATAAGAGACCTTATAAGAAGAGAAAATGGGCTGATGACAGAACAAGAATGAAAGATTTCAGGTGCATAGATTAAGTGGCATACTTATAATACCAGAAGAAAATATAGTAGGTCTCCAGAATATTAGGTAGACTCCTTATTACAAATGTATGGGTCTACACAGACAGGAGTCATACAGGATGGTTAGGATGGATGGACTACAATCCATTTTATTCATGGTAACATCTTAATTCATTTAGATTCTTAAATATAAAAATACTGAGGTTTTAGAGTGGCTAAAAAGTTTGCTAATAGTTTCACGGCTAAATAGACACTGGAAGAAGGATTTGAACAAGATCTCTCCAGAGTCAAAATCTAATCCTCTGCCCCCTGTCCCACATGGCTAATCCTAATTAGAGTGGATTCTTATCTAGGATATAACTAACCATATATTTCTAAATAGTAAATACATTTTGCCTTTCATCTTAAATTTTTTTAAACAAGGGCTCCCCATCTTACCCAGGCTGGAGGTTCAAGGACTACCTGTGATCGGCTTGATCCCACTGACAATCAATCATACAGTCCACTGCAGCTTAGAACTCTGGAGTTCAAGAGACTCAATCACTTCAGCCTCCCCCCACAATCTCCAAACTGGTTCTAGAGCCACCACATTCGGCCTGTCTTCATTTTTATGTTTTTCAAGTAATGGAATGTGGAGCAAGGTCATGTTTTATTATAATGTTGAAAACTATAATCCAATACAAAGTGGGTGGATGTGCCAAATTTTCAAGCAAACCATACTGTAATATTATTTTTTGTCCATTCCAATTCACTAACCCAACAGCAGATTCACAGATTGGTTATTCTAAATAATTAAGACATGCTGTCATAAAATGTGAAGTTAACACTGTTCAAAAAAATAGCTATCATGGGTCTTGATCTGCTAAAATGATTAACAGCTCCATCTTAAAGATGATCCCACTTCTAAACACGTGATACCCCTGTGATTTCGGGGCACAAGTCCTTCTATCCATCAAACTAAATGGAAAGGTTAGAGAGGTTAATAGAGACAGAGTATCTGTAATAGACTCCTGCATTTCATTCTACACTCAATATACTCCAATGATCATTGAGCTATTTGTAATGTTCTTATGAATCAATGCTCCTTTCCTGTTCAAGAGAGGCTATAGCTATTGTGTGAAACAATAAAGCTTACTTTTGCAAATCCTCATCAAGCTTATCTGATGATTAAATCTATGTGAGGCTTCATAAACAATTGAGGTGGAAGCATAATCTTAATTAGATGCTCAAATGGCTCTGCTAAAATTCCCAAATAAAATGTTAGCAAATACAAAAGCTACCTACAGCCAATTTCCCTAACATCCATCCCTGTTACCATGAAGCAATTTTTTTTTTTTGCTCAGCTGCATATCCATCAGTTGATATGGGCTCTTGGCCAGGAGTAGCAGGAAAAAAAAAATAAAAATAAAAGATTGCAGAAATAAACTTTGGATCCATTTCCTTAGTTAGAGCACCATACTTATTTTTATCAACTCTATGCTGTAAAAAATGTTAAAGAAAGCAGAATCTTGCCCAACTTATCAAAAGATCCCAGAATCCTGCTGCCCTATTCTCAAGGAAGATTTAATCAAAAAATTCAATAAGATTTCATGAAGTTGGCCCCTAACAATTCAAAGTCAGCTTATTCCATGTGTATCTCTGGAACAATATAGACTTTCTAATATCTCTGTGGCTTATCAAATTCTATATTACCCCATTTGGATAAAAGGCAAAGTATCATGGTGGAAAGACCAACGAATATGGAGTCAAAAGACTTAAGTTCAAATCCTGACTCTATCCCTTTTACTACCTCTGAAAATCCAAGGCAAAAAAATTCACTTCTCAGTGCCTCAGTTTCCTCATCTGCAAAATAGAATGGAACTAGATGAACTCTAAATTTCTTTCCCATTTAAGACCTTATAAGAGCAGGAACTGTCCTTTTGCTTTTCTTTGTATCGCCAATGCTTCTTAGCCCACTGTCTGATATATACTCAGTGCTTAATAAATCCTTGTTGATTTGACAGTATATTTTTGTAAATTTCTATGCCGCCCCATCAAGAAAAAAAAAAGGCAGTTCTCAGCAACAGGGTCGCTAAATGGCAAACATGACAAACATATAACTTGGTTTAACATTGGGCCCATTTTCAAAGCCTTTTCATCTCAGAAGGAATTTCTCTATTTTTATTGATGGTACAACCACGTTCCAGCCACACACGTTCCAGTTGCACAGTCCAGTCTGTTCTGTCTCTTCAACATTCTTTGTATCTGTCTCTTTCTCTCCACATTAATTCTAGTTCTCATTACTTTTTTAGCATGATGCAATGGAAAGATTTCTGGATTTGGAGACAGAAGAAAATTTGAATCCTGATTTCACCACTTATATCATCTTGGATGAGTTTCTTAATCTCTCTCAGTCTCAGTTTCCTCATCTGTAAAATGAGGGTTTGGGACAGTTTGATCTCCCTGCTCTAAAGCTATGAACCTTTGGATTATAATAATATACATTCTGTTGGTCTACATACCACCGCCTCTCTCCAAACCAATCTATTCTTTACACAGCTGCCAAAATAATCAACATACATGTCACAGGTCTGGCTCAGAAACGTTCAGTGTCTCCCTGTTGCCTGCCTGTTGGATAAAATACAGAATCCTTAGGTTATTATTGAAAACCTCCACAATCTGGTTCCAAGCCACCTTGCCAATCTCATTTCATAGTACTCCCCTTCCCCAACTGTACATTTCAGCCAATAGGGCTTCCAGCTATTCTCCAAATTTGGCATATGGTCTCTCTTATATGTGTAGATCCATCCTCATGCCTGGAATACACTCCTTCCTCATTTCTCGTTTTCAGAATCTTTCTCTTCCTTCAAGGCACTATCTTCTCACTGTAGCTTTCCCTGATCTCCAATTAAAAGTGTTCACTCTTTCCTCATATCTTCCTAGAGCACTTCATCAGAATGCTAACAGTAATAATTATTATAAAAGCTGCATTTTTTATCACTTTAGGTTTTGCAAATTGCTTTATCCACTTTATCTCATTGGGTCCTAATTTAATGTTTCCATGGACCTTTTCACTCTGCACCTTGCCTTAATACTTATTTCTATTCATAGCTTATCTCTGCTCCCCCAAATAGACTTACAGGCAAGGATAGTCATTTTTTTAATCTTTCTATACTCATGACCTAGTATAGTATAGTGTGTGTATATATATATACATATATATATATAGTAGATCTATGTTGATCAACAAGCATTTATTAAGCCCCTACTAAGTGTGAGACAATGATACGAGGCAAAGTGCTAAGGAATGAGCTGTGTTCTGCTAGGACAGCCATGTAAGAGCCCAGAGTCATTGGATGCAATATACACATTATATCATATTGTTTCATTTCCTATCATATTGAGCGTGAAATTCTTGTTTCTTCAATATTTTTAGTAAAGATGGAGACATTCATATAGCACTTTAGATGTACCATCCATATACCATATGATTTCGTCCTCCCAACAACTCTACTAGGCAAATAGTAGTTAGGAACTATTTAAAACTTATAATGGGGGAGGGGAGGCTAGGTGACTCAGTGGATAGAGAGCCAGGTCTGGAGGTGGGAAGTCCTGGGTTCAATCTGGCCTCAGACACTTCCCAGCTGTGTGACTCTGGTCACCTAAACCCAATTGTCTAGCCCTTACCACTCTTCTGCCTTGGAACTGATACTTAGTGTTGATTCTAAGACAGAGGTAAGGGTTAAAAAAACAAAGGAAGCTTATAATGCCCTATTGGATATTCCATAACACACTATATATATATATATATAATCATTAACATTTATGCTAACCAGGATATGTGTCAATTCCCCACAAAGTCTTAGTACATATAGTAGATATAGTTGATTTGAATTAGAGTAAATAACACAATTTTAGGCCTCAAGCTCATTTTAGATATACTTTCTTAGAGGCAGATTTTCAGCCGCCTCATAAAAATTGAGTCTTTTCATTTTTCAAATGTGTCAAGATTGGCGTTGTAAATCCATCTTCTCTCTCAATATGGTGTTCAAGCAGAATCTGAAATTGGATTGCACTTAATTTTGCTCACAAAGACCTATTCCATAAAGCTTCAGGTTAATTTATAAGACTGAGAATAATCTTAATAGTGCCTCCATTAAATCATCCTCTGAAGCCCTTCTGTAATCTTTGATGCTCCATACTGCATTACCTTTAAATTGGCATCATCTTGAAAAGAAATTGATATAAAGGTTAGAAGAGTGGCAAGGCAACTGTTTTCTGAATGCAAGGAAAAATCTTGATGTCTAGGTAGACAGACCAGTAGGTAGATGTGAGAGATAGGAGAGAGAAAGAGATAGGCAGAAAGATGGATAAATAGCTGAGAGAGAGAGAGAGACAGAGACAGAGAGACAGACAGACAGACAGAGTAAGAGAGAGAGAGAGAGAGAGAGAGAAGAAAGACAGGTAGGTAGGTAGAAAGATAACATAGAAAGAGATGGGAAGACAGACAGGCAGATAGATAGATAGATAGATAGATAGATAGATAGATAGATAGATAGATAGATAGATAGATAGATGGACGGATGGACAGATGGACAGATGGACAGATGGACAGACAGACACAGACAGAAAGATAGATAGAGAGATGAATAGATAGATAGATAGATAGATAGATAGATAGATAGATAGATAGATGGACGGATGGACAAACAGACAGACACAAACAGACAGAAAGATAGATAGACAGATAGATAGACAGATAGATAGATAGATAGACAGACAGACAGACAGACAGACAGACAGATAGATAGATAGATAGATAGATAGACAGACAGACAGACAGACAGACAGACAGACAGGCAGACAGGCAGATGGATAGATAGATTGATTGATTGATTGATTGATTGATTGATAGACAGACAGACAGACAGACAGACAGACAAACAGACAGATAGAGACATCAACCGGTAGGTAGGTAGATAGGCAGACAGGCAGGTAGGCAGGTAGGTAGGTAGGTAGGTAGGTAGGTCGGTCGGTCAAGAAAGTGAGAAAGGTAGATAACTGAAAGGGAAAGAGACTAACTGGTAGACAGGATAGACAAGAAAGAAAGAAAGCCAGGTAGCTAGATAAGAGAGACAAGTAAGAAAATAGATGAGAGATAGGAGAGAAAGAGATGGAGACAGAGACAGAGACAGAGACCAGAGATAAACAGATAGAGAAAGAGAGGGGGGTAAACAGATGAAAGATAAAGAGAGACTGGTAGACATGTAAGACAAAAGAAAAAAAGAGAGAAACAGGTAGACAGACAGATAAGCAGGATGCAGGTAGGCAGGCAAACAGAAGATGATGGAGAGGTGAGAGATAATAAATGAATTTCCAAGACAGGTCACTAAGACATTTTAATTTTTTTTTAATCAGTAGTAACCTCAAAATTTCACAATATGTGCTTGCACACTTGGACTTTAATATTTCTACCTCTATGTGTGTATAAGTATGTGTATGTATGTGTGTGTCTCTCTATAGAGACACACACATACATAGATATACACACACATACAAACATATATAAAAAGACCAAACAGCAGTGACTTATTGTTTTCCTAACACTGTTGATTTTAAAGAACAAAGCAGCCATCCAACATGTGCTTCCCCTTATTTTCCTATTTCTGATGCACTTAAGTGGAGCTAAAGTCAAGATCTGAACATAAACTAGAAAGTCCTTGTTTGCTGTTATTAAACTTACCGCACACAACAGCAACCCCAGCTGCTAAGGTCAGCAGTGTCCCAGCAGCTGGGAAAGGTGAGCAATTCCATCCGTGTTTGTTGAGTGGCTTAGCTCAAAATCCCAACTGTGCTGACTTTGGAAGGAAGGGAGCAAGTTCCCAATAGCCAGCAAAACGGAAACATATGCTGCAGCAATTAAAGGCTTCTTGAACGAGTTCAGCAGTTGGGGCAGCGTTGGAGTGGATGAGTTGAGCTCCCATCAAAGACCGGACAGAAAGGCATGCTGTGGCTAAGCCAACGTTGGCATGGGCAGAGGGAGTAATGGTGCCTTTGGGTCCAGGGAGGCAGTGAAAGGGGCTTCCACACACTCACACTTGATGTTATTGTACCTGACTTCAGATCAACCACCACAACTTCAGTTCAAATTAGGAGTGAGGTGAGAAGAGAAGGAAGGAAGGAAGAGGGCTGAAGACCAGGAGAGAGAAAAAATAGGAAGCTGCTGTCATCTGTACGGCTGTACATTCGCCTCCTCCTCCCCATTCACTCACCTTATCCAAAGACTATAAAATTGAGCCATGGAAAAATCCTTTGAGATCACCTCTATTCCTCATGCCTAGAACATTTTCTCTCTAGGATCTAATATATAATTCTCTGTTTGGCTTTTAAATCCCCTCATAATCCTCCTTCCTATCTATACAGTCCTCTTACATTTATCTCCCCTCTTCATATTCTACTCTTCAACTATACTGCTTGTGTAACTCACACACAAACCTCCATCGCCTCATGCATTATAATTGCACTGATTGTTTCCTATTTTTTTTTAATGAATGCTCTCTTTTTTTTTTTAAACCCTTACCTTCCGTCTTGGAGTCAATACTGTGTATTGGCTCCAAGGCAGAAGAGTGGTAAGGGCTAGGCAATGGGGGTCAAGTGACTTGACCAGGGTCACACATCTGGGAAGGGTCTGAGGCCAGATTTGAACCTAGGACCTCCCGTCTCTAGGCATGGCTCTCAATTCACTGAGCTACCCAGCTGCCCCCAATGAATGCTCTCTTTTTAAAAATAAAAAAAAAACCTTACCTTCTGTCTAAGAATCAATCCTGAGTTTTGGTTCCAAGGCAGAAGAGTAATGAAGGCTAGGCCATATTGAGGTTAAGTGACTCACCCAGGATCACACAATTAGGAAGTGTCCGAGGCCAGAATTGAATCCAGGACTTCCTATCTCCAGGGCTGGAGCTCTATCCATAGAGGCACCTAGCTGCTCCTATGCCCCCCCCCCTTTACCAATTTTCTACCTTCTCCTGGAAAAGGCAGACACCTCTAAGAATCTCTGGCTTCCTTCAAGGCTCAGCTCAAAATCTCACTTTCTGCAAGAGGTATTTGCTGCTCCCTCTGGCACTGACTTCCATTTATATTATTTATCTTGTACATACTCAAGTAATCTGCATGTTGTTTCTTCCATTAGAAGCACTTAGGAAGCATGGACCCTGATTTTTTTCCTTTCTTTGAATATCCAGCTTAGCATATTACCTGACACAGAGGTATTGCCATAGTAGAATGGAGTAAGAGCTCAATAAACGGATGTTCAGTGGTTGATCCAGTCTCTTTCACAGGAAACTGACACCCAGGAAGGTTAAGTTTACCTAAGTTTACATAGGTAAGAAATAGGAATGCCAGGATCAAATTATTTAAGAAATGGAAGGAATTTCAGAAATAACCTAGGATACTATAGTTACCCACCTTTGGGGGGGGGAAAAACCACCCTACCTCTTGAATGAATTTCCTATAAGACTCTGATTAAGTATTATCTCTTATATAACTGGTTTTTCTAAATTCAAGTGCCATTCCCCCCCCCCAACTCCTGTTACCTTATACCTACATATGTACATGTTTTCTTTCTCAATGGTAAAAAATTTCTTGAGGGAAGAAATTCTTTACTTTTTTCTTTGTATTCTGAGGGTCTAGCAAAGTGCCCAGTGTTTAATAAACAGTTATTTATTGGTTATTATTTTGGTTATATTGGTTATTATGATTGGTTATTATGGTGGTTAAATGATTATTAAATAAATTAAATATTTAGATAAAATTAAAGTAATTTTAAATTATTTAAACTAAAATTATAAAAGTATATAAAGTATAAAAGTAAGTATGACTTTTAAATATTAATTAATTTAATTAAATAAATATAGATTAAGTTATATTGGTTGAATATTATTATTTATAGGTTGATTGATCCATACATTTAGAACTAGTCCAATGTCAGCTGCTCCTACAAAGAACTCCTTATCATTCAGATTCTGATAACTTAGATTATTTACTTCTTGCTTCTTCTTGCTTTCCTCCTTTGATTGATTCATTCTTTGGCATAGTCACCACAAAAAAGAGAGAGAGAGAAAGACAGGAACAAAATAAATTCAGGATCACAGAATTCTAGAGTTGCAAGGACTATTAGGGGTCATATATTCCAACCCATGCCCCCCCCAAAAGATTTCCTGCTATGTAACAAAATCAAGAAGTGGTCACCCAATCTATGCCTGAATACCTCCAAGGAAGCCTAACTGACTTCCTCTAGCCATAAATTTATTCCATTTTTGCGCCACTAATTCTTGGGAAATAGTTCTGATGCCAAATCTCAATTTATCTTTGAAAATTGCTTAGGATCAAACATAACAAATCTAACCTTTCACCCATACGAGAGCATTTCAAATATTTAAGGACAGATATTAGGTCTGACTCTTCTCTAAACTAACCATTCCCAGTCCCTTCAGTAGCTCCTTATGTGGCATGTACTCAAGGCATTTTAATATCCTGCAGGGCTTCCTCCCACCCCAGATCTGTACAGCTTTCTAATTCTCAACTGATTTCTTGTTAGAGAATATTGTAAAGTCTTAAAGTTCTTGGTTCAGAGCTCTGGAAGAGGGTATATGGTAGGAGAAGGGGTTTAAATTATTAATTAAAGTTAACGTGTGCTTGCTTTTTCATTATTGGTAACTCTGATGACATCTAAACTTAAAGCCTAGCAATACAAAGCCAGCCCCTATGCACCTTTTGCTGCCCTTTCCATTTAAAAAAATTTTTTTAGGTTTTTTCCAGATTACATGTTGACACAGTTTTAATGTTTTTTGACATTTTGCAATCCATGTTTTCTCCCTCCCTCCCCTTCTTCCACCATCCCAAAGAAGGCAGTTAATATGATATAGGTTGAACACATTATCATATGATAACATATTCCTGTTTGTTATGTTGTGAAACAAGACACACATTGCTTATACTAGAGGAAAATTCATGGAGAAAATAAAGTGAAGAATGATAGGTTTCAATCTGCATTCAGACTCTGTTGACTCCTTCTGTGGCGGGACAGATTCTTTTTCATCATGAGTCCCTTGGAGTTGTCCTGGATCCTTGCCTTGTTAACTTTTAACAGTTCTTTTATCTCAAATCTTTTTGAGATTTCTACCCCACACTGAGAGTTAAGTTAATAACAGAGACAACAACAAAAGTTTAGCCAAGATAATAAACTGGATTTTTTTTAATTAAAAACTTCTACCTTCTCTCTTAGAATCTTGGTTCTAAGGCAGAAGAGTGGTAAGTGCTAGGCAAATGGTATTAAGTGACTTGCCCAGAGTCATACAGACACTTCTGTGTCTGAAGCCAAATTATATCAAGGACCTTCCATCATTGGGCCTGGCTCTCCACACACTGCACCATCTAGGTGCCCCCTGAATTTTTTTAAATTAATACTTTAGTTGGTTTAGCAAAGAACAGGGGGAAAACCTTTCTCTTGTCACTGATTTATGTATTCTATATTAGCTAATGTTTCTAAGTAATCTTTAGGGAGGAAAAGTACATAAGATGCCATAATTATTGTACCACATAGCATCTCTTTCCTTACCCTCTCCCTGTTCCCATTCCAATTCTCTTACTATCCAAAGGCAAAAATATTAAAGAAAAACTTGAGCCCTTGAGCACTCTCAAAACAGTTTTTTCTACTGTCTTTGTTTCATTAAGAAATAAAAGGCATTCCTTCCTCCTGTTCCTATTACCAGCTTGACCAGAGGATGCTTGGGTCACTCATTGCCTCTCCTTTGCCACTAATTGACAAATTTTGGCTTATTCATTTTGGACTTAGTTTCCTCATCTGTGAAATGAGTTGTTTTGCCTAAATAAGAGATATCTCCAAAATTTTTTTTAAAAATTAAATGTTAAATTTTAACTGATTTTTTATTTAAAAATAAATTACTAAATGTATTTCTAATTTTTTATTAAAATTTTTATTAGAATTTTTCATTTTAAACGAGAGGTGTTGGACACTCGGTCCACAATACTCCAGAATATGGCCAGAAACTAAATAAAAATGTAATTGGGAAATACTTAAAAAGTAAATTAAAATGACAAAAAAATAGATAACATTACATTTTAAAACTAAATCATGACAAGGCAAGGATCCTTCTGTACTTATTAATGGCCCTCTTTCTATTTGAGTTTGACACCACTGGTCTAAATGATTTCTTAGGACCCTTCCACTTCTAATATTCTGCAATTCTCAAACAAGCTTGTTTTCAATTTTGCTAAAATGTTAAGTATTCATCCCATATGCTTAAAAAAAACCTGCAGAAAAAAATCTCAGAACCATAGCCTGATAAAATAGTAATGAATACTCATTCACAAAGAAAAATTAAATTTTTAAAGTGCATCCCCCCCAAAACATCTATGAAATGAGTAGTATAATTTATTATCATCATGCCCATTTTAGAGATGAAAAGGTGACTCCAGAGAAATAAAGGAAGCGGTCCAAGATCAAATAGCTAGTGTTAGAGGACTACAATGGAAGTTCTGATTCTTTTCATGAACAAGTTGACATCTGTAGGGCATCTCCTACTTTACAACGCATTCTTAATCTCATTTTATCACCTCAAAAATCTTACAAGGCAGCTAAAGCAAGGTTCATTGTCACCATTTGACAGAAAAGGAAACAGAGACCAAGAAAACTTAAATAACTTGCCCAGAGCCACAGTTTATAAATGGCTTTGCTCAGGTGAGACACCTTGTCAGATGTTCCTTCCAGTAAACCAGGCTGGAAAGTCTATTAGAAGTCCCTGAAACATAAAATGTCTCAAACTGTGTCAGCACCTAGACTAACATTCAATCAGATACTCTTCCCATTACCCAGCAGTGTACTGTTAAACATTTAACAATTAGGTCTCTATCCAGCCCCCCCCCCCGAAAAAAAAATGTACAGATGATGAACTTTTTACTTTCTGAATTATTCTTTTCTCCATCACATTAAGTCCATAAAATCAATAAAACAATAAATCAAGTCCTGATTTTTATCCTTTAGTGTTTCCAAAGTGTAAATGTTAACAGTGAAAATTTAATCAGTTGTCTCGATTTTTAAGCTAGTTTGAGCTAGCTCCAGCTCAACCCTGGCACTACCCCTCTTGTGGTCTGTGCAGCCCTTCCCCAACTGGAATTCCACTTCCTAAAGTCACCGAGTAGAACTGTATCCGAAGCAAAAGCTAAGTAGAAGTGCCCATTCTCATTCCTTTTTCTCTAGCTTGCAATCTTTTAAGTCACTTAAAGGTTTCTACTAAAAAAAGCCCACAAAATCCTGCTTTGGTGTGTGTGTGTGTGTGTGTGTGTGTGTGTGTAGCATATAATTGTCATATATAATTATATTTCTATCCTATGTGTATATATATATACATATATAAATACACAAAGCTCTTTAAAACTGAATTTCTTTTTTTATACTCCTTTCTCTCCCCCTTAGTATCGGTTCTAAGATGGAAGAAAAGCAAGCGCTAGGCTTTCAAAGTTAAGTGATTTACCCAGGGTCACACAACTAGGAATTGTCTGGGTTCATTCACATTTGAACCCAGGTCCTTCCATATCTAGGCCTAGCACTCTATCCACGGTACTATTTAGCAGCCTCAATACTAACTCACTCTTCAGTGTCCCTAATATCCTTCCTATAATTCCACTTTAAAATGAAAGCAGCAGAATGCAGCTAGGAAGCACGGTGGAAAGAGGGCCAAAGCCTGGAGATAGGAGGAGCTGGGTTCAACCTGGCTTTAGACACTTCCTAGTTGTGTGACCCTAAGCAAGACACTTAACCATAACTGCCTAGATCTTACTAGTCTTCTGTCTTAGACTAAGACAGAAGGTAAAAGGTGTGAAAAAAGAATGAATGCAGGGTACGCGCTGGAGAAAATTCAGTTACCAAAAATAAGCTTTATAGCTACAAAAGTTTCTCTTAATAGAGCTAAGAGAAACAAGCCAATTTTTAAAATATGTATATAATGAACATTGTATATCAAACATATCTATTCTTTATATTATATAAAATATATGAAATTATACATTTAGAGAGTAAAACCATTTCTCTGGTTTTGGAAATTCCCTTGTTAAACTATTTTACTCTAGCATCTAAGTTAGAAGAAACCTTAAAGATCATATATTCAAATCTCTTCGTTTTACAGACAAGAAAACTGATCCCAGAGAAATAAAGTAATTTGCCCAGAGTCACACAGGTAACAAAATGCAAAGCAAGAATTTGTGCTAAGAAAGAAGTCTGTGATTTTGGATAATTCATGAGACAAGAATAGATTTTAAATCCATTGATCTGTTCTGCAATATTCAACAAATTAGTAGACACTTCTATTATGAGCCTAATTCATTTATGCAGTCGAAGGTTGCTATCATTAGCATGTCAAAATGGAATTTAATAAAAATGAGTCTTCATTTACTCTTTGATTCCTAAGAAAAATGCAGAAGTGCTCTGCTGTGGTATTTTGCTTTTTAATATATTCTGGACATGTTATGGTTACTAAATAAGCCATGAGGATGAGAGTCAAGTGTCAATCCAGGTGCAATTCATTATTTTGTCAATCGTTGTGATGGAGGGCTCCTATAGTCTAAGAAGATCTCTCTCTCCCAAGAACTCCTATAGCAATCACTCATGGCTCAATCCTTCTATGTGACATTTTTGTTTAAACTGTTAATTACTTATTATATTTGAAGGGAACATAAATGTGGCTGTCCAAGGTACCAAATACAATCAGAGGGCAAAGTTTCCAAGTGAGGATAAACACTTTAAATTATCCAATACAATACATGTTGAAAGAGAGAAAGAGAGAGACAGAGAGACAGAAAGAGAAACAGAGAGACAGAGAAAGAGAGAGACAGAGACAGAGACAGAGTCAGAGACAGAGACAGAGAGAAAGAGAGAGAGAGAAGAGAGAGAGGAGAGAGAGAGAGAAGAGAGAGAGAGGAGAGCAGAGGGGAGAGAGAGAAGAAAGAGAGAAGAGAGAGAGACAGAAACAGAGACAGAGAGAGAAGAGAGAGAGGAGGGGGGGAGTGAGAGAGAAGAGAGAAGAGAGAGGAGAGAGAGACAGAGAGAGACAGAGACAGAGAGACAGAGAAAGAGAGAGACAGAGACAGATAGACAGAGAGAGAAAGAGAGAGAAGAGAGAGAGGAGAGAGAGGGGGGAGAGAGAGAAGAGACAGAGACAGAGAGAGACAGAGAGCGACAGATAGAGAAAGAGAGAGACAGAGAGAGAAGAGAGAGAGATGGATGGGTGGATGGATGGATGGATGGATGGATGGATGTAGAGAGAGAGAGAGAGAGAATAGATAGACAGAGACAGACAGATGAGATAGGTAGACAGACAGAGATAGACAAGCAGATAGAGACTTTTCTAGATAGAGTTATATCTTTCTGAATAGAAGTTACACATCCAGTTTGAACCAATCAATCAACAAGTACTTATTAGGTATCTACAACATACTAGGCCCTAGGAATACAAGTATGTAGAATGAAACAATCCCTACTCACATTCTAATGGCAGAGAAAAGTACATATAAAAATATATCTAGTATAAAAATAAAGTTAATAAATGCATAGTTGAATGCAAGGTATTCTAGAAGGAAGGATACTAGGCACTGAGGATATGGAAAGCTGTTAAGTAGAACATAGTATTTAAACTGCATCTTAAAAGAAGAGAAGTGCAATAGTTAATTGATATGAAACTGGAAATGAACTTGGAAGAGATCTTATCTCTAGAAGTCATCTTCATAGAGATGATCATTGAACCCACAGAAGTTGATGAAATCGCTGAAAAAAAAAAGGGCAAAAGAAGAAGAGCCAGGCAAATTAGTAGGGGCAATCCTCATACCCATTATGTTATATTTTATATATATATATATATATATATATATATATATATATAATCTTGACACAATTCTGATATCAGTCCTCATGAGTCTTGTCTCTACCAAGTAGATGGCAAAGTCACGAAGGCCAAAGATCCTGTCTCAAACATCTCTGTACTCCCTACAATAGCTAGGCTTGCCCACCACAGGAGTTCAGTAAATATTAGTTGATTGGACTTGTCCAACTGGCCAACCATCCAAGTTCAAGATAAAACATTTTTATCTCAACATATGAAAATTCTGTTGATAATAATTAACATCCCATAGAGTTCCATTTGTGCAGTCATTTTCTCCCCAAATCTTCCCATTCATTGGAGTAGCAATCTGCCCCAATCCATCTGTAAAATGTGAAGGGATGCAAGATTTCAGGCCACAGATATATTCAACAGACTTCCACCTCCCAGGGACCTCCAACAAGACTTATGTGCACTTGATCAAGCTCTTCCTGAAACTTAGTTAAGCATTCAAGGCTGCATTCTACCCTGATTAACATGCACCACCAGGACATTTATGCAGATCACATGAAAAATGTGGCCAAAACCCATGCACCAGGATAACTTCATAGGAAATTACTATTCATCAGCATGAATCAACAAGACCACAATTATCACAGTATCTCCTAAAGAAAGCAAAAGAAATCTTTGCTAAGGTCAAAAATATGACAGAGTAAAGAAGGAACAAGAAAAAATTCTATTCTAACTTGACTATGATGCTTATATGTGAATGGCACATGAGTATGGCTACCAAAGGAACCAAATACAATCGGGGATAAAGTTTCCAAATAAGGATAGATATTTTAATTTATTCAACAGTATACACAGAAATACATTCAAATATCTTTCCGAGGAGTAGTGCCTTGCACAGTATCACAGCTAGTCAATGTCTAAGGCCATATTTAAAGTCAGGTCTTCCTGAGTCCAACTTCAATACCCTACCCACTGATCCATCTCAGTACCCAATCAAGAGCCTCATTTGAGACAGCCTGAGAAATAACCAGAGAAGGGGTTTAGGAATGTGAGGATGGGAGCAACTAGGTGGGCTTAGTGGATAGAGCACCAAGTCTAGAGTAGGGAAGATGTAGGTTCAAATCTGGCCTCAGATATTTATTTCCTAGCCAGGTGACTCTAGGCAAGTCATTTAAACCCATTTGTCTAGCCCTTGCACTTATATGTCTTAGAGTAGTGACTGAGACAAAAAGTAATAGTTTACAAAATAAAAGGAAAATAGGAATGAGAAAATAAAGTATTTTTTTAATCCAGAGGCTGATACAGAGATGCCAGGGTGGAATACAAATTAGAAACTGAGGGACTGCACTTGGCACTCACAAAAAAATGAGAAGCAATGGTAAACTGATGGGCAACAGAAGCCTGGTGCTGGGGACCTGAGGAAAGCTCACATGAAGAATAATGCCCTAAAGGGTGAAATATGTATTTTATATTTCAAAAAGGCCCATGATCTTTTTTGATCTCTTCTCTGCTCTGATCAAGTGCAACCCCACTATAACTGAGTAGATGATCTTTAAGTAGGGAGAGGGGAAGAAGAATCTGATTTCACAGGTTAGGAAAGGAAAACAAGGGAAAGGAAGGAGAGGGGAGGGGAATAAACATTTATATGCTGCCTTCTATGTGCCAGCACTGGGCTAGCAAATATTACCTGTATCAATGCAAATCCTCTGCAGTTGTCTTAGAAAGATGGCCAGGTTACTACAAGGATAAATGATTTATCTGGGTTCACAAAGCCAGTTTTACAGCAACCAATCATTTAACAGGTATTTATTAAGTGCCAACTATGCATTAGGCTAGGTGCTAGGAATACAGTACAAGGAATAAAGTAATCCCTACAAAGAGTTTATATTTTAATATGGGAAATAACTACATACATACAAAGTGAATAAATGCAACTATATAGAAAGCAGTTAAATATAAGACAGAGGACATAAAATAAGGAAAGGCTTTATGTAGAAAAATGGTACTTAAGTCACGTATTAAAGGAAGCAAGAGACTGAGGTAAAAGAAATAAGGAAGTACATTCTAGGTATGGGAGACGGCCAGTGCAAAGATGAGGAGATGGGAAATAGAATATGGTATGTGAGGGACTGAGAAAAGGCCGTTTTGTTGTACAAAAATATTTATAGCCATGTTCTTTGTGGTAGCAAAAAAAATTGGAAAATGGGGGGTTGTCCATCAATTGGGGAATGAATGAACAAATTGTAGTATATGTGGGTGATGGAATATTATTGTGCTGTAAGGAATAATGAACTGGAGGAATTCCATGGGGACTGGAACAACCTCCAGGAATTGATGCAGAGTGAGAGGAGCAGAAGCAGGAGAACAATGTACACAGAGACTGATACACTGTGGTACAATTGAATGTAATAAACTTCTCTACTAGCAGCAACGCAATGACCCAGGACAATTCAGAGGAACTTGTGAGAAAGAACCTATCCACATCCAGAGAAAGGACTGTGGAAACAGAAATGCATTAGAAAAATATGTGCCCAATCACATAATATGATAGGGATATGATTGGGGTTTTTGATGTTAAAGGATAACACAGATATATGTTTTGAAAAATGATACATGTATAACCCAGTGGAACTGCTTGTCAGATTTGGGAGGGGGGAGGAAAGAGCAGGTGGAAATGGGAATCATGAATCATGTAACCATGGAAAAATATTCTAAAGAAAAAAAAAAGCCGGTTTGAATGCATTACATGATGGGCATTGTAGGGAAACTACTGTCCAATGAAGCCTAAAATAGATGTTGAATCCAGGTTGTATAGATTTAAAAACTAAACAGAAGACTAGCATCCAAGACTTCTTGACTTTAAGGCCAGTTCTCTATATAGCTAGTACAATGCCGTCCCTTTCTTTTCTCTTCCCTTCTCATCTCTTCTTTTCATGAGACAATAATGGCCAAAACATTCATCATCCTACAGATAACCTGTTGATAAATGGTTACAAACTTGGGGAAACTATTCCTCCAATAAATGCATAAGGACCATCACTAGGATCATAATTCATAAAGTCAGTCTTTCTAGATTGACTAGACCCGGAAAAGCTTGTATTCCACTGGCATTACCTTCCAGAAGTCAGGGTCAGCTCCAGCTATGATGAGATATCACAGGAGGTCTTTGGGGTTAAAGTTAAGTAGGTTGGTCTCTTTTGATGAACAAACTAGGGATTATTTTGTCAGTTAATACAGAAAAATCATTTACTGTACAAAACAGTGTCTTTACCTAAGAACAGTTATTTGAAAGAAATCCTGTGTTATCTTCCTCAACTACTTTAGGGCAAAAGACTATTTGGTTTTTTGTTTTTATATGCCTAGTACCATAGTAAGCACTTAATGTTTATCGACTGATTATAGGATCACTAAACGACAAAGAAGTTTAAAGATGGATAATTCTGGTAAAGATCTAAACTCAAATTGTACAATATTTATAGGGTAACTTATATTTCATCTTAGATCTTGTGAATTTACAGGGTGGCAGTAATAGAACTATCATGGCAAATTCTATAAAAATAAAAAGTTAAATTGTCTAAAACATAGTTTTTGCCTCTAGAAAGCTCAAAGATACAAAGTTCACATATATGTCAAAATATTCATCTAGAGATATGGAAAACTCATAGGAAGTCACTATGATTTCTACAATATTGTATATACTATAATTCCCAAGATTTCATTGATATAAGGAACTGTAATAAGAAAAGGAAGATTGCAAAAGGAATTTTGCAATATGAATTCCATTTGATTGACAGGGACATGTGACAGAAAGTCACATGGGAGCCTGAGGCAAGATCCTATTGTGCTCAAAGGAATGGTGAACTGGAGGAATTCCTGGGTGAAGATTATAATGTCCCAACTGTAAAAAAAAAAAATGGTCCCCTGGAGGAAGCTTTTGGAGATTGGAGATTTTCCATCTGTCTACCAGGTTTCTGGCCCTTTGGAAGATACCAGCTTGAGTGAGAGAAAACCTACCTGGACTGGCTGATGGCAGCTGGACAGAAGACCAAAGAACCACTTCTCTAGTGGGCCCACTTTGGACATTTTCTTCTGGGATCTTGGCTTATATACTGGACTGTTTGAGGAAACTTAATTTATTCAGCATAGATAAGTTAGCCATTAAAATAGTTTTATGGGAATTAGGATTTCGGGGTTAAGATCAAGAACTTTCCCTTGCTCTTTTACCCTCCTTCCTTTCAGCCTTCCCAAAAATAAATTTAAAATATTTAAATGTTTTTCCATTTTGTTATTTCCCTTTAACAATTCCACCATAACAGAACTCCCAGATGAGGAAACTCCTTCTACCAATGTTGATCAGTATTTTCTCTGTAATGTATAGTTTTAGAGTTCCCTAGAACACTGAGGTTAAGAGACTTGCCTAGGGTAGTGTAGTCTAGTGCTAGAGCCAGTCATATCAAGGATGGGGCTTAAACTCCAGATTATTTCATACCAAATCCATGCTAAATCTCAAAAATATTTATAGTTTTACTTTTTGCTAATAGCAAAAATCAAGAACCAAAGTATGTGCCTCCTGATTGGGTTATAACTAAATAAACTCTAGTATATGGGTGGAATGGACTATTATTGCTATAAGAATCTACAAATATGGAGAATTCAAAGAAACATGGAACATTCTGCACAAATTGATGCCAAGTGAAATAAACAAAGCAAGAAAGGCTATGCATACAATGATTACAACAATGTAAATAAAAAGAATAGTAGAATAGAACTAAATATGTGCAATTATAATGACCAAAATTGGTCCAAAATAAAGCAAAAAGAAATGTATCTCTGTCCTTTACTAGGAAAAGTGAAAAGTCAGGGAGTATAGAATACTGATTTATATGCCACGAGAAACAGTCAATATTTCACTTGGTGTTGCTTGGTTGTTGAGGGGATTTTGATTTCTTTGTTTCTGTTTTCTTTTACTTTTTGTTATAAAAGAAGCCTCATTGGGTTGGGGGAAAGGGATGTTTATATGCAGACAAGACCATGATGCAAAAACAAAAGGCAGCAGTAACCTAAAAAAATAGCCTGCAGTTTTGACAATCCAAATGAAATTGGTAGAAAGTCCTACCTACAAGCAAGCAAAAGACCTGCATTCAATGAATCACAACTATGTGTTCAGTACTCATTACATTTGAATAAAACAAGACAAGGCAAATTTCTACCATATAACATTTAAGCTAGCCTGTGTTAATCAAGCCCCTTGGGAACCATACTGAAACCAGCATCTTTTCTAATGGATATAAATGAATGCCTAAAGGTTTTCCCCACACACCATTACACAACTTCTCCTTTCTGCTGCAGTATACCTGGTTTTACATACCTTAATTAGGAAATAATTTCCATAAACCAACTGCTAAGCTAATAAGTGTTTCATGTCTTTTAAAAACCAACATTTTAGGTCACAGATAAGGAGTAACAAGTTTCTCAGCTGTTGCTAATATCAGGTATGTGACTCAGAAAAAAAAACCAGAGCATGTTATTAAATTCAAAAAATTAAAGGTTAAGTACCTACTACTAACGAGGCATTGCCTATAAGAGTATATGCCTACAAATATGACAAAGCCCAGCTTCATTAATTTACCCTAAACGATGAAATTTGGATTTCTCCTGGAATTTTCAGCAGCTCCCAAAGGGGCAAAGAAAACTTGGAAATAGTAAGTCAGTGTTGGAGGGACTACAAAAAGACAAACACACTAATACATTCTTGGTAGAGTTGGAAACCAGTCCAGTTTCTTGCCATTTGGGAGAAGAATTTAGAATTATGTTTGAAAAGTGGCCAAAATGTCCACATCCTTTAACTCAAAGATCCCCATGTTAGCCATACATTTTAGGGAGGTCAAAGAGAGAAAGGACTCAAAAGTCAAAATTTCATAAAAGCAAAGAATTATGGTAGTAAAGAATTATAAACAAAGTATTTTATAAAAACTATAGAACTTAATAATTATTATAATAGTTAAAATATATGACACTTTGAAGTTTTCAAATCATTTAACATTATCTCATAAAGTCTTCCCAACAAGCTTGTGAGATGGGTGCTACTATTATTATCTCAATTTTAGAGATGAAAATAATGGAGTATCACTAAATGGAAAGAAACAATAACAGTGAAGAATTTAAAGAATTACAAGAAGAGTTTTATGAACTAATGCAGATTATTTGGAACCAGAAAAACAATACACAATAACTACTATAATGTAAATGGCTAATATAATACCAAAAGATGCTGTGTAATTATAATGAACAAACATGCTCCTGGAGTCTAGGTTGTTTTTTTAAGGTATCTTCCTCCTTTAAACCTGAGTTCAAATCCAGTCTGACACATAGTAGTTACATGAACCTGGGCAAATCACTTAACCTCTGCCTGCCTCGGTGTGATGAAAATAAAATGAAATAATATTTTAATGTGCTTTTACAAACCTTAAAGTGTTACATAAATGCTAGATATAATTATTGTTATTGCATTACTAAGCTGGTTTTTTTTTTGGTCTTTTTGAAAAATCTTTGTTTTGATTTGGCATTCCTGGTTAAAAAAAAAAAGACAAATACTCAGAAATAAAAATGGTATGAAAACAAAAGGATATCAATAATGATATTTTGAAAACAAAAGGATATCAGTAATGATATTTTGAAAATAAAATTCCACTGGAGGGAAAACAGTGAAGCTATGGGAGGAAAATTAAAATCCATAAAAAGGGTATGTCCCATTGCTATCTTAGGAGATAATATATGTAAAGCACTCTGTGAAATGAAAGCCATATAAATGTAATCTCCTATGTAAGCTGCTTATGATAATTCACATGGATGAATCCAACCTTTCCTCCTAGCCTCCCATCTAATCAAACTAACAAAAAAAAATATAGATTACACATATAACCAACATAGATTAATTCCCACCAATGATACATGTAAATCAAGTAAAATATTTTTTTAATTGTTAGGAAAATGTTCTACCTAAAAGAATCCTCGATAATGCCTTTCTAAATCAAATCACCAGGCTTTTTCCATACATACATCTCACTTCAACTCTACACCTTACCTTAGAAATGACTCAAGTGCCTCCTGAATAAGATGGGGGGAGGGAAGAGATCACCCAAGGTCCTTTGGACACTTTGATTTCAATCATAACTTAGCAGAGTTCTCTTAGAAGTTCACCAAACTCTTCTACTCTTCTAAAGGTAGTTTATGAGTTAAGTTCCCACAAGGCAAGAGGTGGGGGTAAGACTAGGAAAATGAGCAAAAAGAATTTTCTATTACAATGAAAAATCACTATTACTTTGTAGTAAGAGGATTTCAGAACAAAACTCCAGAAAAAGAAAACAACAATTTGACAGAAAAGTTGCTAAACTGCTCATACCAATGATTCTGCTATTAGAAATGTACCGCAAAGAAGCAAATTTTTTTTTAAATTCTATATATTCCAAAATATTCATAGTACCAAAAAACTAGAAACAAAATAGAAGCTAAAGTATATAAGGAATGGCCAAATAAACTGTGGTATTCTAATTTAATCATTGTGGCAGCTAGGTGGCACAATGGCTAGGATGCCAGGACTGGAGTCAGGGATGAATTTTGCTGAGTTCAAAACTGGCCTCGGACACTTTTGAGCTGTGTGACCCTGGAAAAGTTACTTAACCCTGTTTGCCACAGTTTCCTTATCTATAAAATAAGCTGGAGAAGAAAATGGCAAAGCACTCCAATTTTTTTTTGTAAGAAAACTCCAAATGGGTTTTTCATGTGCTTATTAATAATTTTGATTTCTTTATTTGAAAACTGCCTATTTATGTCCCTTGCCCATTTATAAATTGGGAAATGGATTGATTTTTTGTATAACAGATTTAACTCCTTATAAATTTGAGAAATTAGACCTTTGTCAGAGGTTTTTGTTATAAAGACTTTTTCCCAATTTGTTGCTTCCCTTCTAATTTTGGTTGCATTGGTTTTGTTTGTACAAAACTTTTTTAATTTAATGTAATCAAAATTATTCATTTTACATTTTGTAATATTCTCTCTCTTGCTTGGCCATAAATTCTTTCATTTCCCATAGATCTGACAGTATTCTATGTTCACCTAATTGACTTATAGTTTCCTTCTTTATATTTAAGTCATTTACCCATTCTGAATTTATCTTGGTATAGGGTGTGAGTTGTTGATCTAAATCTAATCTCTCCCATACTATTCTCCAATTTTCCCAGAAGTTTTTGTCAGATGGTGGGTTCTTGTCCTAAAAGCTGGAATCTTTAGGTTTATTGTATACTATCTTGCTGAGGACATTTACCCCAAGTCTATAATTAGAGAAATGCAAATCAAAACAACTCTGAGGTACCATCTCATACCTAGAAGATTGGTTAATATGATAGCAAAGGAAAGGAATAAATGTTGGAGGGGATGTAGCAAACTTGGGACACTAATACATTGCTGGTAGAGTTGTGAATTGATCCAACCATTCTGGAAGGCAATTTGCATCTATGCCCAAACTGCTTTAAAAGACTAACTGCCCTTTGATCCAGCCATACATACCACTGCTGGATTTATATCCTAAAGAGATAATAAGGAGGCTTGTACAAAAATACTTATAGCCGCACTTTTTTTGGTGGCAAAATTTGGAAAATGAGGAGGTGTCCCTCAATTGGAGAATGGCTGAACAAATTATGGTATCTGATGGTGATGGAATACTATTGTGATGAAAGGAATAATGAACTGGAAAAATTCCATGTGAACTGGAATGACCTCCAAGAATTGATGCAGAGTGAAAGGAGAAGAATCAGAAGAATATTGTACATGGGGACTGATACACTGTGGTACAATTGATGTAATGGACTTCTCTACTAGCAGCAATGCAATGATCCAGGACAATTCTGAGGGACTTATGAGAAAGAACACTATCCACATCCAGAGAAAGAACTGTGGGAGTAGAAACACAGAAGAAAAACATATGATTGATCATGTGGTTCGATGGGAATATGATTGGGGATGTTGACTTTAAATGATCACTCTATGGTAAATATTAATAATGTGGAAATAGGCTTCAAACAATGATACATGCAAACCTCCCCCCTCCAAAAAAAAATAAGTGATCTGTTTTATAAGTATTTTCTTCTATAATTAAAAGAGGAAGGCAAAAAAATGGGGTCACAAAAAGCTGGACATGACTGGAAATGACTAAACAGTTTAATAATATATTATTGTACAAATATAATAAATACAAATATGAGGGGGTCAGAGAAACATAGGAAGACATATAAAGTAATGTTGAACAAAGAAAATAGAACTGGAGAACAATACATGCAGCAAAATAAATTAAAACAACAAAGCCATTTGAATTTAGATTATATACATTGCTTAATTTCGGTTCCAAAGAACTGTTGATAAAATACATTTCTCTCCTCTTGGTTCAGAAATGGTAGACTAAGGGGACACAATGAGCTTTCTATCTTAACCATTCTTGCTAAGGAGGTGCTAACATTGGTTGTTTGATCAGTGAGTGTGTGTCTAACCATTATTTCCTAGCCATCTTCTTGCCATCAAGGGTTCCATCCACTCTACTATGGCTCTACTCACCATCATCATAATATCCAAAACCAAAGTATCTCTTGCTAATAACCACTTCCCATATATGTTGTCTCCCCTTATTGAAACTTGGGCTCCTTGAGGGCAGGGACTGTCTTCTTTTTTGTATTTGTATCCCTGGCACTGAACATGGCACTTGGTACATAGTAGACACTTATTACAGATTTGACAATCCATTTATTACTTTCTGGATGCTGAAGAATTGCAAGCGTTTTTCAAGGTCAAATGAAATAGATCTTATTGATGGGGATAATCCTTCCAAAGATTCAGATCACACTACAGTCCATGACTTCCCTTCCCACAGGATTCTTGTCTAGTCATGTCTATGTCTACTTATAAGTCTGTCACAATGAATTTACTCAGTATGTTAGTTGTAGCTGTCCTTGTTTTCTCTTGGCATGGCAATCATACTGGTAAAACACACAGGCTTTAGTTATCCTCCAATCTTACCACATGACCAGTTGATCTTCTTTTTCAATCATCCATTACATTTTTTATTCCAGTTAAGTATTCACAGCACTTTGGAGCTCTGGGAATAGCATTCCACTCACCCCCATCTTAACTGACACTCTGTTAAGTATCAAAAGGATTTATTTTCCCTCTTGTACATGGGGTAACCAACACTAAAAAAGGTTGTATGACTAGACCATTGTCACACAGGTAATCAGTGTCATTGGTGAGATTTGAACTCAAATCCATGTGACTCCAAGTCCAACATTTTCTTCACATGCAGCCTATGTCCCACAAAGTACAGTCCCAAAAGAAGAAATCCAAATACAATTCTTTTTAAAATTTATTTATTTTAAATATTTTTCCATGGTTACATGATTCATAATTTTTCCCACCCTTCTTCTCTCCCCCCTCCTGGAACTAACAAGTAGTTCCACTGTGTTATACACATATCATTGTTCAAAACTATTTCCATGTTTTCCAAATACAATTCTTGAAGACCTAAGAGGTCAAGAACCTACAAGGGTTAGGTCCACCTCAAAAGTCTTCCCCTTGAAGTTAAAACTGTTATAAAGCAAATATTCAAGAAGTTTTTTCTCATTTAACAGAACTAACAAATGTGCTAATTTATACTCTATTGCCTTAATTCCCAACAACAGTTCTCTCAAGGGAAAAAAAAATGACACATTCCAAATATGCTTGGCAAGATGAGAGAAGTGTGAAAATCAGGTGATACATTTTAAGAATTAAATTAACTTTTGCAAGACCAAAAGAAGCCTGACACTCATACAAAGTCTATCTACACAAAACTTCTCCATCCTTCAAAGCCTAGTTTGGGTCTTGCCTCCATAAAGTTCTCCTCCGTCACAACAGCCTAAAGACACCTATCTCTCTCCTCTGGTAGTCTTCACCATTTACCTGACAATTAATCATTTACTGCCCTGTGAGGTCTCTCCTACTGTCCTCTTTAACAGTTTGCCTTGCATTATTCTTCAAACGTGTCACTTATGAATGCCTTGTTACCCCAACTAAGTCATAAAATCCTTGGGAGTAGAATAGTGTTTTTTACTGACTTCTCCCTTAAGAACTCAAGAATGATTTCTTGGTTATATCATTTCAATATATTTTTTCCAATACAAATGGTGTATGTTCTCAGAGAGCCACCAGTCATATATGCAACTACAGGGGAAGCAGGTAAATTCACCTTTCAACCTGGAATATGAAGCACTACCAGAAAAGGGGGTCAAAGTCAAAATGATTTGAGTTCAAGAGAAAAATCCTAAAAAAGAAGAGAAAAGGAGGCAAATTTGGAGCCAAAAGACCCAGGGATGATTCTTACCTTTGTCTCTTACTAATTGTGTGACCAAAAGGAAAATCAGTAAACTTCTCTGAGCCAAAGTATTCTCACCAAGCTCTAAATCTATGATGTGTTCTATGATATGAAGTTTTTCAGTATAGCATCAGAATTGGATCTTCCAATAGGAGATAGAGATAGAGCTGTTATGTTTAAAAATAAAATAACAAGGTAGCACAGTGGATAGAGGTCCAGGTTTGCAATTGGAAGGACCTAGGTTCAAATCTGGTCTCAGACATCTCCTGGCTATGTGACCCTGGACAAGTCACTTAACCTCAACTGCCCAGTCCTTGTTGCTCTTCTGTCTTAAAATTGATACTAAGATAGATCAGAGTTTTAATAGATAATATACTTTTTCTGCACATCCCAATGTATATTCATTATGAGAAAATCTTGTTAGAGGCAGTTATGTGTCCTTATCCATTAGATAGAATGGAAGCTCATTAAGAGTAAGAATTGTTTCATTTTTATCCCTTTCCCTTTCTTAGTAGCTAGGTGGAACAGTGGATAGAGCAATGGGCTTGGAGTCAAGGAGACCCAAATTCAAAATCTGTCCTCACACATTTATTCTCTGAGACTGATCAAGTCACATTTAACCTCTGTCTGCTTCCATTTCCTCAACTGTAAAATGAGTGTAGTAATAGTCCCTACCTCCCAAGGTTGTTGTGAGGATCAAACAAGATAATATTTGACAAATGTTTTGTGTGGGTGCCTGGATGCTTAATAAATTTTGCTCCTTTAACCCCAAGGTGTGACACATAATATGGACTTTTAAAATATTTGTTGATTAAATGATTACTAAATATGCCCACTTAGTTTTTATTTTGTATTTCCTAATGTTAACCAATAGTCAAAGTCTGAGAAAAGGAATAACATATGTACTAATCTGCTAATTTTTACTAATTACTACTTCACTAATTTTCTGAATATATATTTATATGTAAAAATGTAGATTTAATGAATATATATTCATTTATAAATATATAGTAACAGAGTACCATTTCTAAATCCAAAGAATTTCTCATGGAGTTTGGCAACTGATTAGGAAAGTCACTCTGAAGCAATTCTAATCCCAAGCAGCCCATTAAGTCTGAATGGAGGACCATGGATAAATCATGACTTCAGGGCTTTCTTCTTCTTTGAAAAAGATATAATACTCAGAAATTTAACAACAACAGAAAAAAAGATTAGGATGAAAAATTTCCAGCCTTTTTTGTTTATTAGATAACAATGTAGAAATTGTTTTCTCTGAGGGGGAAAAAAAAATCAGGTTCAAAAATGCCATGTCCTTAGCTATGCACTGGGAGAAAAGAAAGATAAAGTTTTTAGGGAGAGGACAAATGAAGCTTTTCTGGTACATAGTAAGAATGTGTGCATTCATATATGTACATATATGTTTATGTGAAATGTGAGGCTTAATTGAAATGAGACATAAGTAATTTAAAAGAGCTATCAAACTTATAATGGCCAGCATAAATGCAAACTCTCCAGAAATCTCTCCATGGGAAACATCAGACTGGCTCATTTTCATCGCATAGATACTGCAGGGGCCCACAATTGTGGGATGCCCTACAAAAAGCCAGCCACAATTTCTAATTATATCCACAATTTCATTTTAATTACTCTTGAGAGTAATTATACATTTAACTTAGCTATCTTTTAAAAGTAAAGTTGGTTTAATGAAAGTATTTTAGAAAGCTCCACCACACACCAATTAGAAAGTTAATCATTCCAATTGTTCCCAAGAAAAGATCTTGGGAGGAATGTCGGGATGAGGGTGTTGTTTGGTACTTTTTAAAAAGGAAATTAGAGGATGTTCAGTAAGAGAGATTATCCAGGAAATTTAGTTTATCTAAATTTGAAACATATAATCTGGAGTTTACAGATTGCAAAGATTCTCTTTGACGAACTGACTTGAACATTGGAAAAGAAAGTGTTTAGTTCATTGCCAGCTTCTTTCTTTTTTATTATATTGCAAGATTTAACCACATGATGAACTAGTTTTACTATAGAATTACGCTTTAAGTAAAAAAAGACAAATTGAATTATAACCTATGAATGATAAAACTCAAAATCATCAAATACAAATTATGCTAACAGTTTCACAGAGTAGAATTCAAGATACTACCAATCTACCAGGAATTTATATGCTGCTTCTAAAATTTGTGGTATTCCTACCCTATCTTCACTAATGGTTCATGGGATGCAAATGGAAAATGATTTGAGTCTAGAATTTGACAGGAAGAAAAAAGATGACTATCTTGTCTTTGGAAAGTTGCAAAGTTATATAAACGACCTCAAATTTCTCCCTAATACAAAGACCCATTTATTTTAATATCAGTATCCTTCTGGTGTTGTCAAATGATTGGGAGTCATGGAATATTATCTCCAAAGAAATGAAAACAGAATCACCAGAGTATGAAGGAAGAATGAATGGAAAGCACAGAATTTGAGGACTATATTAAAATGATTAAAATATTTAATCACTAATCTAGTGATGAAAACTTTCCTAGGGAAATAGGGTTAGGTATTAGATCTGTGTTATAAGGACTTCCCAATGGGAAATTTCCTTTACCAATGTAGGTAGGAGCCTTCTCTACAGGTGATAGTCTCAGAAAGCTACCTGAAACACTAAGAGATTAAGAAGATTGCCCAGGATTACCCAGCAAATAAGTGTCTGAGGTAGGAATTGAATTCAAGTCTTCCTGACTGTGAAGCCAGATATCAATGTACTATATCACATTATTTCATTTTCCTAAACTAGCCAAATATTTGAAAGGGGAAGAAAAAAAAGCACTCTGAAACTTGATTTCATGAGTATATTGTTATAATTTAACAATAAGGGGCATGAGCCTAGTTTGGGAAAAGGAACTACATTGTATACTCTGTTCTGGGCTCTTTAACAATCTATAGCATTTGATACAATTGGTTTCATCCTCCCTCCTTCTATATCCTCTATTCTCCCTTGGTTTCCAAGACACATCATCTCCTATTACCTGACTGATCAGATCTTCTCATTCACCTTTGATGATACATTATCTTCCCATCCCTAAAACTGAGTATTCTCCAAAGTTCAGCCCAAAGAAGGCTGAATGCCCTCTTGTCTTCTCTTCTATTTTCTGGGATTGTTAGGGTGTTTTTTTGTTTTTTGGTGATCTCATCTGATCTCATGGGTTCAATTATCTTTCTGTGCAGATGACTCTTACATCTCCATATTCAGCTCTAATCTTTATTCTGTCTCTAATCCTTTCCTGGACCGGCATCTTCAGCTTCTTAATGGGTATCTTCACACCTGCTGACATCTCAAACTCAACATGTCCAAAAATGGACTTACCACTTTCTCCTCTAAACCAACCCTTCCTTATTTCTAGTGACAGCACCAAAATCTTCCTACTTACCAGCAAGATGACACAGGGGACCTAGAGGTGGGAAGATCCAAGTTCAAATCTGCTCTTAGACACTAGCTCTATATGACTGTAAGGAAGCCATTTAATCTGTCAGCCTCAATTTCCTTATCTGTTAGATAGGATTAATAACATATTTTTTTCAGGGTTGTTGTGAGAATCCAATGACTTTATATTTCTTCACAAATCTTAAAATACTACAAATGCTAGTTGTTGTTATTACTATTTTGACTGATATCCATAACCACTCAAGTGCCAAGTCCTAATAATTCTACTTTTATGAATTTTCTTAAATCCATCCCCACTCCTGTGAGCAATACCAATCTTTCTTTTTTCCAATAAAATCTTCACACAATAGCTTAAAAATATTGATACTGCATTGTCAGTGCTTAACAAATCTTAGTTGAAAGTCTTGGAAGTTCTGATTAATGCTACAAACAATTACAATTCTAGAAGAAAGATGATGTAGTGCCTCTTGATAAAGAGGGAATATACAAAAGAAACCAAATACAACAGACATTTTCAGACCCGGCCAAGATGAGTATTTGTTTTCCTTGACTATGAGTACTTGTTACAGGGACTTTTTTCTTTTTCTTTAGTGGAGGTAGGTAGTGTGAGAGGGCAAAGGGTATTAAGATTAAGATAGAAAAAGATAAAAATGTTATTGAGGTATCTATTTTTAAAATGTAGAGAACAGAAGAAAGTCCAAAAAAAAGAGCATTTGAGCAGGAAGCTTTGAAAGTTATAGACTAAATTTGTTTTATAATTAAAAGGAAAAACAAGGTACATAAAATATGCTGTTCTATCATACGAGATTTTAATATTTTATTGGATTTTAAGGCCAGAAAAAATTTTAATAAACATAGGTTGATTGTAAATCCTCAAAGTAGAATACAAGTGCTTTGAAAGTATAACAGCCTCTTTTTTTGTCTTTGTCTCCCCAACACCTACAGCAATACATGATACATAAATCTTAATAAATGTCTGTTGAATTGAAAGTGTTGTTTAAAAAAGGTACTTTAATTCATTTTCCAAAAGGATAAGATTATTAGCCAAAATTAAAAATAAATTTAAGAAATCAAGTTAACTACTTACTGATATTTTAAAAATCTAAATATTTTTATATTATTTTCAAAACTTTAAACAATTTAGGTTGGCAATTTAATTTAGGTATTACTGGTAAGTAATTTCAGCTACTTGTATATTGTGAAGAAAAAGATTTTTATCATGCACATTCCAGGAAAAATAACTCAACAATGTAACTTATAAAACATATGTATTTACAATATTGTATGCATTCATATCTCAACATTCCTAAGCAATCTTGAGAATTCGATCTAAGTGATTCTGAGGATTCCATCCCATAAAAAAATAAAAAAGGGGAGGGGGGAACCAACATAGCTATCGATAATGATTTCTTAAAAGGATTAACTTCATGTTTTGAGAGAATACCCTGGGAACCGTGACTATATATTCATATCCCCCATAACTTTGCTTTACAAAATGTTCCCTTAAGTGTCTTGGGAGTAGGCCACTGGAGGGTTAAAGGCTGTCTTAAGAGTCAGGTTCAAATAAAGTGAAAAAAAAAACCCTGTCATCATTATCCATAGCAGTTCATTGATCTCTTCCATCTGCTATGCAGAAGGGGAAAAAAGTCTGGTAAGCCTTAAAGGAAAGTAACTCTTTTAAACTGATTCTGGCAAAGGTTCAGAGGGAATTTTTCTTAAAAAAAAAAAGTCCAACTCCCCATTATAAAAATATGAGATCTGTCGCTGGGGAGGTAGAGAAAAGGGGGGGAGGGAATAATCTAACCAGGGGAAGGACTGCCTATTATTTATAAATCTTTCTTCCTTCCAATATATCACCTGATCAAATTACAGTTATAAAACCATGAATAGTAAATGAATGAACATTCAACCATTGTGACCACTTTACAAAATGTGGTGTGCTCTTGCGAGGGGAATGATAAGAAGCAGCTGGAGTCCCAGACTAGAAATGTCATTAACTGGGGCAGAGGGAAATTAAATTACTTCCCCAGTGGTGGGCCCACCATTCTAAGGCTCCTCCATACTTTTTGATATGCACCAGCCCACAAATCCTCCACCATGTCTTCCACTTGGAAATTGAAGGTTCAACATCCCCTGGGAAGACACTGATGATAAATACAGTACATTTTCCAACACATTACATATATATGTATGGAGAGAGAGAGAAAGAGAAGAACTGAGTTCAAATCTGACCTCAGACACTAGCTGGATCACCCTGACCAAGTCATTTAACCCTGTTTGCCTGAGTCCCCTCATCTATAAAATTAGTTGTAGAAGGAAATGGTAAATCACTCCAATATCTTTGCCAAGAAACCACGCCCAAAATGGAGTCACAAACAGCCAGACACAATTGAAATGATTGAACAACAATAAATATTTATATCATGCTTACTATGTGCCAAACGCTGCATTAAGCACTTTATATTTATTATATCATTTATTCTTCACAACAACCATGGGAGATAGATGCTATTATTATCCTCATTTTATAGATGAAGAAACTGAGGCAAACAGAGGCTAACTGACTTGTCCAGGGTCACACAGCTAGTAAATATCTCAGGCAGAATTTGGCCTCAGGTCTTCCTGACTCCAAGAGCCAACTACTAGCCTCAACTAGTTTACTACCAACTTTAGCTGTTCTACTACTTTCAGGAGGTCTCTACCTGATTTTTTTAAATTGCTTTTAAATTTTTTTTCAATCACATGCAAACAAAAAAATTCCAATATTCTTTTTTTTAATTTTGAGTTTCAAATTCTCTCCCTACTTCCCATCCTTATTCCTTCTTTGAGAAGGCAAGCAACTTGATACAGATTATACATGTGCGGTCATGTAAAACATTACCATATTATCTATGTTGCAAAAGAAAAGAAAAAAGTAAAAAAATAATATGCTTCAATCTCCATTCAGACCCCATCAGCTCTTTCTATGGAAGTGGATAGCATTTTTCATCATTAGTCCTTCAGAATTGTCTTAGATTATTGGATTGCTGAGAACAGCTCATTCAAAAAGTCATTCACAGTTAGTCATCATTACAATATTGCTGTTACTGTATACAATGTTCCCCTGGTTCTACTCATTTCACTCTGCATCAGTTAATGTAAGTTTTCCCAAGTATTTCTGAAAGCTTCTTTCTTGTCATTTCTTAAAACACAATGGTATTCCATCACACTGATATGACACAATCTGTCCAGCCACTCTACAACAGACAGGCATTCTCTCAATTTCCAATATGTTGCCACCACAAAAAAGAGCTTCTATAAACAAAATTAGAAGAAAAGAAAGAAACTGGGATAGCATTTTTATAACAAACTCACAGACAAAGGTTTAATGTCCCAAATATATAAGGAACTAAGTCAAATGTACAAAAAAAAAAAAAATCAAGCTATTCCCCAATCAACAAATGGTCAAGGGACATGAATAGGCAGTTTTCACATGATGAAATCAAAATAATCAATAAGCACATGAAAAAGTGTTCTAAATTCCTCCTGATTAGTGAAATGCAAATTAAAACAACTCTGAGGTACCACCTTACACCTAGTAGACTGGTCAATATGGCAGCAAAGGAAAGTGATAAATGTTAAGAGGGGATGTGGCAAAATTGGGACATTAATGCATTGCTGGTGGAGTTGCGAAATGATACAATCATTCTGGAAGGCAATTTGGAACTATGCCCAAAGTGCCCTAAAAGACTGCCTGCCCTTTGATCCAGCCATAGTACTGCTGGGTTTGTACCCCAAAGAGATCATAAGGAAAAAAAAACTTGTAAAAAAATATTTATAGCCACATTCTTTGTGGTGGCAAAAAACTTGGAAAATGAAGGGGTTGCCTTCAATTGGAGAATGGCTGAATAAATTGGGGTATCTGTTAGTGATAGAATATTATTGTGCTGAAAGAAATAATGAACTGGAAGAATTCCATGTGATCTAGAACAACCTCCAGGAATTGATGCAGAGTGAAAGGAGCAGAATCAGGAGAACATTGTACACAGAAACTGATACACTGTGGTACAATGAAATGTAATGGACTTCTCTACTAGCAGCAATGCAATGATCCAGGACAATTCTGAGGGACTTATGAGAAAGAATACTATCCAGGTTCAGAGAAAGAACTGCAGGAGCAGAAATGCAGAAGAAAAATACATGCTTGGTCACGTAATGTGACATGGATATGATTGGGGTTTTGTTGTTAAAGGATCACTCTACTGCAGATATGACTAACATGGAAATAGGTTTTGAATAATGATACATATATAACCCAGTGGAATTGCTTGTTGAATTTGGGAGGGAGGAGGAAAGAGCAGAGAGAGTTGGTATCATGAATCATGTAACCATGGAAAATATTCTAAATTTAAAAAAAAAAAATATATATATATATATAAATATATATATATATGAACTGTTCTAAATATTTTGTATCCATAGGTCCCTATCTCTTTGGAATATAGATATAATACCATCTAGTATACAATACCACCTAGGAGCAGTATTGCTGAATCAAAGGGTATGGACAGTTTTAGAGCTCTTTGAACAGAGCTTGAAAGTTTCTCCAGAATGGTTAGATCGTTTTACAACTCCAGTGACAGTGCATTAGTGTCCCAGTTTTTCCAATCCTCACCAGCATTTGTCATTCTCCTTTTCTGTCACTTTAGCAATCTTATAAGTGTGAAGGGGCACCTCAGAGTTGTTTTAACTTTAATTTCTCTAATCAATAGTTATTGAGAACATTTTCTCATGGACTATTAATATTTTTATTTCATCTTCTGCAAAGTGCCTCTTCATATCCTTGGACCATTCATCAATTGGACAATGACTCATACTCTTAAAACTTTGATTCAGATCTCTGTTTTTGAGAAATATTTACTGGAGAAACTTGGTATAAAAAAACTTTTCCCCAATTTCCTGCTTTCCTTCTGTATGAACTGCCTGTAGTCCCTACACAATTTACTTGTGGGTGGTGACCTGAAGAGAATGGAGACTAAAGGAAAATGAATGAATAGAGATAGAAGGAGAAAGGTAGGAATAAAGGCTCAGAGATAACAAGTTAAAACACATGAGGAGTCGTGATCTCCAGTAATACTTCTCATGGGCAAGAGAGCCAGAGGAGTAATGAGAAGTATGAGAGGCACCAGCATTGCGAGAATCAAGCAGGCATGAGGAGCAAGAGAAGCTAGAGCGACAAGAGGATCCAGAGCAGACAGAAGATCAAGGAGACTCGCTCGTCTTCCTCAACTTTTATTGGAGATTTTAGGAATGTGAAGTGGGAGGTGATTAGTGAATATGTATCATGACATAGGTTTTTACATTGGTTGAATTGATAATCATGAAATCAAAAAGGAGGAGATTAATCCAAAATGCGCCTTGGAAAGGAATGTGGTCTGACACTGTGACCAGTAATTCCCAGCTCAGGAATTCTCTTGCCCTTTGGACTGCAGATTCGTCCATACAATGATCAATAAGTGATCTGACCACAAGTCTGGTAAATGAATACATAAGATACAGTATCAATATATCAATCATACTTCCAAGATGCTAATATGCCTGGTATGCTACACTATGAATAGGAATCTTTCTGTAATGGTTTTTAAATAATCCTTAGGTTGAAGAAGACATGTTCTTTGTCATTCACCCTAGTTTTTTACTCATAAAAAGTGCTATATAACTTTGATTTTAAAAAGCAAATAAAGTCAACCTTTACCATTACCTTTGACTTCTCACTTCCTATTATAAATGTCCAGACCAATTTCTTTTTTAAAAAGTTAACTGAGGGAGACAGCTGGGTAGCTCAGTGGATTGAGAGTCAGGCCTAGAGATGGGAAGTCCTAGGTTCAAATCTGGCCTCAGACACTTCCCAGCTGTGTGACCCAGGCAAGTCACTTGACCCCCATTGCCTAGCCCTTACCACTCTTCTGCCTTGGAACCAATACATAGTATTGATTCCAAGATGGAAGGTAGGGGTTTATTTTTTTTTTAAGTTAACTGAGAATGGGTCTAACTGGAATTCCATTAAAATGTCAAAAAATATGTTAATTATTTTATATATAATTTTTTGTTCTAAAAACCCCTATGAGGGACACACAGAGCTACTTTTGGATTAAAAAAAAGGAAAGAAAGAAAGAAAGAAAGAAAGAAAGAAAGAAAGAAAGAAAGAAAGAAAGAAAGAAAGAAAGAAAGAAAGAAAGAAAGAAAGAAAGAAAGAAAGAAAGAAAGAAAGAAAGAAAGAAAGAAAGAAAGAAAGAAAGAAAGAAAGAAAGAAAGAAAGAAAGAAAGAAAGAAAGAAAGAAAGAAAGAAAGAAAGAAAGAAAGAAAGAAAGAAAGAGGCACTAAAAAAATCTTTTCTCTATAGATACAATCAGGGATTCATCTTCTTACAGCCCAATTCTGAACATACAGAAAAGAATACTTTGATGGGCAGGTTTCCTAAAATATCCTCAAACAAGTGAAAACCCAATTCATAGATGAAAGAACATCAAAATGTCTGTAGATTAATATTTAATGCCTCGAGTGTTTGGAAGGGGTCTGGGAGGACTAGAAGTTCTTTAAATTTTGCATTTTCCCTACCACCAACCAGTCTCTCATGCACCAGGTGTCATCCACATGTCTTTGAAATAAACCTTCCTCACCCAAGGGTATCCTCAATTTACAGTTTAACTCAGGAAAAAAAGGATAAACAAAGTTTCCTCCACTTTTTGGTATTTGCTGCTATCAACAAGAGATGAGCAACTAGGAGGTACGATGGGTAAAGCACTAGGTCTGGACTCAGGGAGACTATTTTCCAGAATTCAAATCTGGCTTCAGACACTTATTAGTGAGGGGACCCTGGATAAATCACCTAACTGAAACGACTGAACAACAAGAACATCAAAGGGAGATGGCTGTGAGGATAGCCCAGTACTCAGGAAAGGGGTATCTGCATTGTAGGTCAGAAAATCTAGGTTCAAGGTCTGACTATTCTATTTCATATTTGAGTAATTCATTTCTTCATCTGTAAAATAAGAGGTTTTGAATAAATGATCTCCAGACCCCCTTCCAGCTCTACAACTTGTAAATGATCCTATAAAAATTCCAACAGATCCCTTTCTCCAGTCTAGATTTTAAGATAGAAACCATTTCTTGGGGGAAACAGATCAGGGGAGTGGAAGAGTCCAGAGACCTGGAATGGAATCCTAATACTACCATTTAAAAGGTTGGATGCCTAGGCAAGTTAATTTAATTTAAACTCTCTAAGCCTCAATTTACCAAAAGGATGTGTGTCATTTCCTTGCTATGGGGTTTATCTTCCAGGCTGGAAGACAAACTTTCTTACAGTTCACTCTAGTTTTTGACTCATAAAAAGTGTTATATATAAGGCTACATAGTTGTCAGAGGTTCACAGAGATGAAGTTATTTCCTTGAATCACAAAGCTCTTATTTGAGGCAAGATCTGAACTAGGATCTTCCTAATACCCAACCTGGCACACTATCCATTCTACCTTCCTGCCCTCAAAAAAAAAAAGCAAGAAAACTCATCTATTATCTACCTCCCACGGTCATTATCAGAAAAGCGCTTTGTTAAAACTGCAAAGCACAATATATATGTGTGAATTGTTACATATTACAAGCAAGGAAACATAGGGGACAGTGATAAACTTGAAGTCAGGAAGAACTGAGTTCAAAACCTGCCATAACCACTTACTTGCTGTGAGACCCTAGGCAAGGCACTCAAGCCTCTTTTAGCCTCAGTCACATCTGTAAATAGGGGTGATAATAAGAACACTTACCTCCCAGGCCTGTTTTGAGAATCAAATGAAAGCTATTTGTAAACATTAAAGTACTACATAATGCTAAACGTAATTATTATTATTATTATCATCATGAGCCGCTATGTGGCAAAATGGATAAAGTTCTTGACATGGAGTCAAGAAAACCCGAGTTCAAATCCAACCTCAGATGCTAGCTGTGTGAACTTGGACAAGTCATTGAACCCTGTTTGCCTCAGTTTTCTCATCTGTGAAATGAACTGAAGAAAGAAATAGCAAACCACTCCAGTATATTTGCAAAGAAAATCCCCCCAGTGGGGTCACAAGAGTCAGAAATAACTGAACAACAACAATTATGATTGTCAAAGCCACTAATCTAGAGTTCAATATTATCTTAGGTTCTCTAGGAGCATCCACTGAATCTGTATTCTAAAGTAAATTTATGTCATTCATATATATTTTTTTAATTTTTGAAAGAGCTGATGTATTCATTAACACCTTTCTGTAGTACTATCTTATTCTTCATTAAGAGCACCCAGCATTATGTGATTATCATTATCATTATCCAATCATTATGTGATTGGAACAATTCTGAGAATAGACTAGTCTCCACATGAGGGCAAAAGTATTCAAGCATCACATGGGTTGATGGGTATATGATTGGGGATGCAGACTCTAAACAATCACCCTAATGCAAATATCAATAATATGGAAATAGATCTTGATCAATGACACATGTAAAACCCAGTGGAATTGCTCATTGGCTATGGGAGGGGCTGGGAGGAGGGGAAAAAAAGAACATGAATCTTGTAACCACAGAAAAATATTCTTAATTAATTAATTAAATAAATTTTTTCAATTAAAAAAATGTTCAAGCAAAAACACAGACATTGTAGCCCTGGATGGAAGAGAATGGGAAGAAGGCATTTAGCTGTGAGACTGAAGGGGTGGGTGTGAGTTCGTTAGAAGGGAGCCTGTAACCTTATAATAAACTCCACTTTGAAAAGGTAGGATTATAGAAAGATGTGTGTGTGTGTGTGTGTGTGTGTGTGTGTGTGTGTGTGTGTGAATGACATTAAGCCTGGGAGATTCAGGTGGATGCGTAAATGCCAAGTCAGGCAGAAAGGTGCTACCTCCATGCCTATAATTTGAATCTACATAATGTGAACCAGATTTGGAAGAACAAGCTCTCTCCTCACTGACAGGTGTGTATAATTCCCTTCAACGTTAGACCAAGCACTGGGTTTATTGAATCTTACAACATGTGGCATGCAGGGCACAATTCTATTGATGGAAGGATTTTTTCTCCTTTAGGAAAATACAAAAGAAGGGATAGATAACTCACAGCAGCCAGGGAAGATATTCACAAATGAGAAAAGATCTAATCTTGTCATTATTGAGAGGATTTTGTGAACTTCTACTCACTGAGAAAATTGACATAGTCTTAAGGCTGAAACAGGTGGTTTTAATTGCCCTTTGCCTGTTGCTACTTAATAGTCCACTGAGTCAGATTTCCATTTTCATCACATCAAAGTCAAAGTTTAGACTTCACCTTAAAAAGTGAAAGCACTCTTCTGATAGGAAGCAGCCAGGTAGCTCAGTGGATAGAGCTCTAGTCCTAGAGTCAGAAGATCTGAATTTAAATCTGGCATCCTGTGACTCTAGGCAAAATCTGATTGCCAGACAAAAGGATCCACTAGAGAAGGAAATGGCAAATCATTGTAGTAGCTTTACCAAGAAAGTCCCACGAATAGCTATGGTCCATGGGATCACAGAGTTGGACCATGACTCAATGACTGAACAAATGTTGTGATAGAGGAGGCAGCCTGTTGTTGTCTGGTTTGGCTTAGTTTTTGCATCCCACACTGAACTTCCATGAAAATGGGATCATTTAGGTCCAGCCATGAAAGAAGAGAAGGGAAGACAATAATAATAATAAGCATACCAAATTTTGTGTAGGGAGAACTGCAGAATCTCAACATTGGAAATGCCATCCACGGCACTTAGTCTACTCTGCTGCTGACTAAGAATAGATCCCCTTCTGATTCAGGCAACTAGAGGCACAGTGCATAGAGCACCCTACTAGGTGTCATTAGACTCGAGTTCACATCTAGACTCTGATATTTACTACCTAAGTGACTCTAGACAAGTCACTTATCCTCTATCTGCTTCAATTTCTTCATCTGTGGGTGTAAATAGTACCTACCCTCCCAGGTTTGTGGTGAGGATCAAATAGGAAAATATTTGCAATTCATTTTGCAAACCTTAAAGCTATTAGGTGCAGCTAGCTAGGTGGTTCAGGGGAGAAAGAGCCAAAGCCTGAAGTCAAAGAGTTCCTGGGTTCAAATCTGACCTCAGATACTTCCTAGTTCTCTGATCCTGGGCAAGTCACTTAATACCAGTTGTGTAGCCATTTATGTTCTTCAATCAATATTTCTATCAATTATAAAACAGAAGGTAAGAGTTTTTTTTTAAAACACACAAATAAATAATTGCTAGATATTATTATTATAGCCATTGCTAATGGATAGAATAGTATTGAATAGCAGAGAGAATATTGAAATGGGTCTCAAGAACAACTGAGATCAAATTATTTCTTGGAAGCTTACTGTTGTATGACTATAGGCAAACCCCCAAAATTCTCTAAAGTTTAGTTTAAGGCTTATGATTTATTAATAATATCAATAACTAACATTTAAGTAGTATTTTAAAGTTTGCAAAGCACTTTACATGTTAGCTCTTTTGATCTCTGGGAGATAGATGTATTTATTATCCCCATTTTACAGATGAAGAAAGTGAGGCAAAAAGTTTAAATGACTCACGGATGGAACAGGCTTTGAACTCAGGTCTTTATGACTCCAGATACTGTGCTTTATCTATAACGTCGACTAGCTCACCATCACCATAATGACTTAAAGACTAGTATTTATTTGTCCGTACTGATCCTGGAATGGCTTTGGTCAAATCTCTTTTTTTTCAGACCTGTGATTTCATTAGTAGACTCTGACACTTACTAGATGCATAACTTTGGTCAAGACCTTTAATCTCTGCTTTGGTTTCCTTTGTCTATAAAATGAGGATAATATTAGCATCTGATTCCCAGGATGGTTGTGAAGAGAAAATGTTATGTATAGGGTATTTTTCAAGCCTCTTAGCCCTATATAAATGCCAGCTATAACTATTTCTACTATTACAACTACTATTACCACTACTTCCATTTAAGTTACTATGTACATTCTAATTCTCCTTTCTGTGAAGATTAAATTTAACACTCCCCTGATTATAACAATGAAAATACTTAACTCTCCCCTGATTGTGAAGGTCAAATTGTAACCCCTGTCTATTTTTAGAACATGGTACTTAAAAGTTAAGTATGGAGATCTATCCATTTTTTTATTTAATCAACAAAGGTGCAAACACCCCATTTCACATATTGAGTGGGGAAGGTCTGTGACCCACGTGTGCAATAGTGGGTGATGAATCAGAATTGACTGACTGCCTTCTGGGCAGTCTTAGAGCAGAGCGTCAACTGTGATTGGTAGATGTAAAATTAAAGGAAGACACAGGAAGTGACACAAAAGAAGCAACTTGAAAAGAAGCTGTTACTTCCTGTAAGATGGAGTTCTTCATTTTTTGAAAGTTGAGACTGGAGGAATTCTTCATCCTTTGAACTGCTGTTAGAATGACACGTGCTGAATGAAAAGCTGACTCTTAACTGCTGGATTTTTCTGAAAAAAACTATCCTCTGTAGAGACCTACTCTTGAGAGACACTTCCCAGGTCTTCGGCTTTGCCAAGGTCAGCTGAAACTAATTCTCCCTGCCCGAAGGGGCCAGGAGTAATTTACTCAGTGCTCAGGCTAGATATCTTACCTTATCCTCTCTCTGATTTCTTGCTTCACTCTTTCTACATTTTGTAAATAAATTTTTTAAAAATTCTCTTTGGAATCAATTAAATTCCTGGTGACCACACTCTTAAAATAATCAAGTCCAACCCTTTAAAAATTAACCCTTTTTCCCCCTTACATTTTTCTAGCCCTCAAGAATTGTCAGCTCATTTAAGAAAAGGCACAAAATAATTAAACAAATAATTAGAGAGTAGTGAGGAACCATGATGGCAGATTAGAGGCAGCAACCCAGCTAAACTTTCATAACATTCCCCTCCAAATAACTTTTTTTGATTGCCTCAAATTGAATATTGGAGTGCCAGAGCCAACAAGAAATCAGAATGAAACATTTTCCCAACCCAAGAAAACTTAGGAGGGGAAGGAGAAATCTGTCATACTGGGGTTGGGACCAGTCTAGATCACATGTGGCAGCAGCAGTTCAAATAGACTTCAGAAGCAGCTACAACAGCCATAGCAGTAGTTTTGGGAGTTCTCAGAAATTCTGGATAGTAGTTTCAGGGTAGAGAGGAGCCCTTGGAAGGGGTTACAAGGGGACAGGGACCTTAGTCCAAGTCCTAAGGAAGAGAGGAGCACTTGTAGCTGCCAGGGAGCAGGGGACCCAGTCACAGTTTCAGAGTCAAGAGGAGCTCTGATGCTTAGACTCTAAGCCTTAGAGCCTAAAGCTCTAATCCTTAGAGCTTCAAGGAAGAAGGAGCCTTCCCTAAGGAAACACTAGAGCACAAACCAAGAACACAGAAACCACATTTCTCCCCAGATCATACCACCTTGGAAATACTGAAAATTTGTAGCCCCCCAGAACTAGCTCTGAAAACAGCAGCTAGAAAGTCTAAAGCTTGGCACTGTGCTTTCTCAACCCTAAATGAGGAAAGCCCAACTTCAACATAAAGTTCAAAATCAAGAAATAGTCTAGAAAAATAAGCAAACTTAAAAAAAAAAACCTTAACCATACATAAAAAGCTACTATGATGGCAGTGAAGACCACGTCACAAATTTAGAAGACAATAATGTGAAAATGGCTATAACCAGAACCTCAAAGAAAAATTGCTAATTGAACACAAGCCCAACAAGAATTCCTAGAAGAGTTAAATAAAGAGATATGAGAGGTAACGGAAAAATAAATTTAGAGTACAAAGGTAATGGGGCCCACATGTAAAGAATATAATTAGCAAAACCTCTAGTTATTGGAAGTCCTTTCTTGAATCTGAGCTGATATGCTTCTCTGATGCAGTAGGTTATATTCCTTGAAGGTACTTTCTCCTTTTGGCTTTTCTGTATCCATCTGGGACAGTATTTGTTCTTGATGTATGCTCTGGACCAACATTCTAACAACATAGTCCATAGAGATCAGCGAGGAGAGGGAAGAAACAACTACCTATCAGGGTCCTGGTTCCAAACTTGGAACTGGAATCCTCAGTTCCTGAGCTTGAAGTTCTCCCACTAGACTGCTTGATTGACATTATCTATCTTTCATCTGATGGCCAAAGTCTTTTAATCATTCCAAACTGATTAAGTATTTGTCCAAAATTTATGATGCAATTATAGGAAAGTTCCATGCCTACTTTACTCAGTTCAACTGACTGATTCAATTTTTTTAATCTAATAATTAAATTATTATCTAATGGACAGCTTTGCAGGGAAACTATTCACCATCACAAAAGGCCAGAGGTTGAGTCAGCATTTGTCAGAGAATTATTGAAAGAACTCATGGTTCATTTGGGGATTAGACTAGATGGCTTCTCAGGTTCCTTCCTGTATAATTGGAATTCTGCTCCCCATAATTTTTCTCATGTGGCTTTACTCAGGCTTTTACTTTGGTTCTTGTATTTTTTCTACTTTAAGTGATTGTTAACAAACTTTATAAAATATGAAACTTGGAGTTATTTGATATTAATTTTAATCTTACACTCCAAAGCAAGATTGCATGATTTTAGATTGATTCCTAATTGGATGCATTTTTTTCTACTTATCTCCCTGCACAATATAGTATTTAGCCCTGGGAAGTCCCCTCTGAATGCTAGCCAAATCATAAATTAGGAAGAACGGCAATCTCTAAAGAATATAACATTATTATTATTAAGCCATGACTGGCTTAATTATAGGTATTAGGATCTTAATTGTAAAAGTAAAAGAGACCTTAAAGGTCATCCAAGTCCAAACTCCAGCCCCCTTTACAGATCAGAAATCATCTAAGACCCAAAGAAATTAAGTGATTTGCCTCACATCACAAAGATGGTGAATAGCATATAAACCCAAGATCTTTTGATTCTGTATTTAAACTTTGTATTTAAAGTTCTTTCTAGTAGACCATGTAATTTCCCCTAGGACATTTCTAGCAAATAGCTACCAGATTAAAACTTATAGGAAAGGGAGAAGCAACTTCACTTTCAAAGAAAATTGCCTATACCCATGAAAATGCTTAGACAGAGACTAAACTTCATTAGGGCATAGTACAGGTCAGAGCAGTTTCTTGCTGATTTAGCCTGCAGGGTAAAGTGGGTGTTAATTTTCTGTCATTTTTAAGAATGTCTGAGCCTTTATCTGAATTTTAAATTATGTTAGAGTTTCCTGGATTTGATGGCATAGGGCATAGTTGGTAATAAAGAAAATAAACCTAAGAGAAGATCCCAATAGCTATTAAGGTCCACCCTTTAGCAAACTAGGAGATTAGAATTAAATATATTCAAATGTGGAGTAGATTTTTCAGTCATTTGTCTGTAAAAGCTAAGTACAGATAAGAACTTAATTTGCCCACATGACCCTGAGTTAATGTCCCAAATATTTCTCAGTTCTGAGATGGCCTCAGAGAATTGTCAAAGTTAGTGGACATCCAAAAAAAACTGCATTTCAAAAACTATAGTCCCTGGAAATGAAGAAATTAAATGACCCATAAAAAGTGAGGCTTTAGGAGGCATCTGCTAATATTAAACACCATATGAATGCACAACCAGCACATAGATCAAATGCTCTCCCAAGTTCTTCAATAGCTGGTTCTATCTCTTTATTTTGAAGCCTATTACTGAAACTCTTTTTTTTTAACTTTGCTTCCTCAATGAGCAAAGTCAGAAGATTTGATATAGAACTGACACCAAACCCCTGCCAAACAATGATGCCTTAGTTTTCTAGTGAAAAGAGAATTATGAAATAAAATAGACAGTATTGGTTAATTTGATTTCTAAAAGGAAAGAAGAAAATCAAATAATCAGTATCAAAAATGCAAAGGGTGAACTCACCACCAATGAAGAGGAAATTAAAGTAAGCATTAGGAGTTATTTTTTTCAATTATATGCCAATAAATCTGACAATCTAAGTGAAAATGGATGAATATTTACAAAAATATAAATTGCCCAGAGTAGCAAAAGAAGAAATAGAATCCTTAAATAATCCCATATCAGAAAAAAGAAATTGAACAAGTCATAAATGAACTCCCTAAGAAAAAATCCCCAGACCAGATGGATTCACAAGTGAATTCTATCAAACATTTAAAGAACAATTAATCCCAATACCATATAAACTTCTTGGGAAAATAGGCAGAGAAAGAATCCTACCAAATTATTTTTATGAAACAAATATGGAGCTGTTATCTAAGCCAGAAAGAGCCAAAACAGAAAAATAAAATTCTAGGCCAATTTCACTAATGAACATAAATGCAAAACTTTTAAATAAGATACTAGCAAGGAGACTATAGCAATAAATCACAAGTATCATTCACTATGACAAGGTGGAATTTACACCACGAATGCAGGGCTGATTTAATATTAGGGAAAATATCAGCACAATCTGAAATGGGGATAAGTTAGAAGCCTTCCCAATAAGATCAGGCATCAGCAAGGATGCCCATTATCATCACTATTATGTAATATTGTATTACAAATCCTAGCTTTAGCAATAAGGAAAGAAAAAGAAATTGAAGGAATTAAAGTGGGCAATGAGGAAACTAAACTATCACTCTTTGCAGATGATGTAATAGTATACTTAGAGAAAGCTAAAGAATCAACTAAAAAACTAGGTGAAATAATTAAATCCATACAAGCCTTCTCTTTGAGCTTATAATAGGATCTGTGGCTGCAGAGGTTTTGTTTTGTTGTTTTTTTTAATTCTATTAAAACTTATCTAAGAATTAGACTGGTACCACCTGGGATAAATAATTTGATCCTCTTCAAATTGAGGCATCTAATTACATCTCAACATTAGATTGTATTTTAATCTTGCAACAGTGCACTAGACACAAAGGGTATTACATGACTAATAGCTTAAAGTAAAATTCTTTTCCAAAATAAATGGTATACAACTTGTCGGTAATGTTTGCAGAATTTTCTCTCTTTTTATTTGTCTGACTATTCCTCTTCATTTTCCTTTCTGGTTCATCTTCCTTCTCCCAAGCCTGAGAATCTATCTACCAAGACTCTACCCTGAGCTTCCTTCTCTTCTGTCTGCCCTTATCTCTTTGGTAATCTTAAACTTTCCAACAGGTTCAATCAACTCACTGCAAATAACTCCCAAATCAGTATATTAATTCCCAATTTATCCCCTGTAACCCTCAGTCTTGGGTCCCCAAAGGCTTTCAAGACATTTCTAAAACAGATGTTCTAATTGGTCTATCTAAAACTAAATTCATTATCATCACCTCTAGTACTGTCCTTCCTTCAAATTTCCCTCTTAGTTTCTTAATTTGTAAATCGATGATAACAATAATACCTACCTCACAAGTTTGCTATGTGAATCAAATGAGATAATATACGTAAAGAGTTTTGTAAATCTTAAAGAAACACAGGTGTTCACTATTATGATTATTAGCTATTAGTTTTGTTGATTGCTTCACCGTCTTCTTAGTTAAATAAGTACATCTTAGAACTATCTTTACTTTCCACATATTTTGTATTTACTTAACCATATATAGTCATTCTTTCTTAGATTATAAACTTTCCTAGAATATAAACTCCTTGAGAGCAAGGACTTTTTTTAAATTTTGTATCCTCAGCATTTAGCAAAGTAAATGGTACATTATAGGTACTTAATAAATGCTTACTGAATTGAAATTAGTTGGGTTGCATTATGTTTCCACTCATATTGTCACTACCAGGATAGACTATTGTAATATTCTCCTAAATGATCTTCTTACCTTTAATGTCTCCCCCTCCAAATCATTTTTCACATAGCTACCAAATTAATTTTCTAAATGCTCAGGACTGACTATATCATCTTCTTGCTCAAACACCTTTAATGGATTCCCTGCTTCCTCGAGAATAAAAGACAAAAATTTTAGCCTAGAATATAGTCCTTCTACTAAACAGTCCCAAACTGCCTTTCTAGGCAAATCTCAAATTATTGTCCTTAATATATTTTCTTGTTAAATTCAAACTAAACTACTTTTCCTCTAGATTTGTCATCTCATCATTCCATGAATTCATGCAAGTTGACCCCCTATATTTTAAATCCACTTTATCCTCATATTGACCTATTAGAAAACTTCTGATCCTTCAAGGCTCAATTCAGATGCTGGTTCCTTCATTAAACTTTCACAAACGCCTCACTAACGCCTTTCACCATTCCCTCAGAAAAAGTTCCTAGCAAACCTAGGATCTCTCCTATATCCCCATCATACTTTACTTTGTATCAGAATCATCTGTACATATGCCATATCTGTAAAAATATGCAAATTGCTTTATGGCTGGTACTTGTCACAGTTGATTTCTACTTCACCAGTGTCTACATCCATTGTGGATGTTTAATAAATGCTTAGTGAATATTATATATTATGACTAACTTGAATAGATGCTACATTGCATATATGAAGATTAAATTTAACACTCCCCTGACTATAACAATGAAAATATTTAACTCTCCCCTGATTGTGAAGATCAAATTGTAGCACCTGTCTATTTTTAGAACATAGTACTTAAAAGTTAAGTATGGAGATCTACCCATCTTTAAATTTAATCACCAAAGGTGCAAACACCCCATTTCACACATTGAGGGGGGAAGGTCTGCGACCCACGTGTGTGATAGTGGATGACAAATCATAATCGACTGACTGCCTTCTGGGCAGTCCTAGAACAAAGCATCAACTGTGATTGGTAGATGTAGAATTAGGGGAAGACACAGGAAGTGATGCAAGAGAAAATGTCTTTAAAAGGAGCTGTTACTTCCTGTGAGAATTCAATTCTTCATGCTTTTGAGTTGAGGCTGGTGAAGAGGGGCAAAAGGATCTCCTGACTAGACCTGAGACCCTTTTTTCCTGGTGAGGCTGATAAAGAATCTTCTGACTAAACTGATACGTGGTGAGTGAAAGGCTTACTTTTAACTGCTGGTTTTTCTCTGAAGACACTAGCCTCAGGAAAGACCTACTCTTGAGAGAGGCTTCCCCAGGTCCTTAGCTTTACCGAGGATGGTTGAAACTAATTCTCCCTGCCCAGAGGAGCCGGGAGTAAATTACTTAGTGCTCGGGCTAGATATCTTACCTTATCCTTTCTCTGATTTCATGCTTCACTCTTTCTACATTTTGTAAATAAATTGTAAATAAAATCTCTTTGGAATTAAATTCCTGGAGACCACACTCTTAAATAATCAAGTCCAAACCTTTAAAAATTAACCCCATTTCCCCCTTATACATATTCCCTGTTCTTATAATATGATAGTCTGAAAGCCCTCTAGTTTTCTTGTGGTGAGCTATTTTGACTCTAGACACAAATAACCCTGTTTGGCCCTTAAGCAATGTTTTATCTTTTTTGATAAGCCCTCCCTTTTCCCAGCTTCTGACATTTTCCATGCTAGACATATTTCAACTTTGACAATCAGGACCTTCCCGACCGGGACATCAGAAGAAAGGTTCTAACTCACCCTATAAAACATCTGGCTCTATTCCACATGCTTAAGTAGCCCTTTTTCATAGGACAACCTAGACGTTCCCACATGGAACCAAGAGCCTGCAATAACCTGGATATCAGGGGAGGAGGATGCCTGTACCTGGCTTCTTTTTCTTACCATGACCTGAAGATCAGTTTCCCCAAGGTTCAGATTCCTCATATCCAGAGGGGTTCTGGATCTAGCTTGTACTGGCTCTTAAAAGCCAACTGTTTTCAGCTTGAATATTCACATCTCAGGAATGAGCAAATGCTACAAATCAGGGTTTGATGTCTTATTCTAACTGTCTCAACTTAAAAAATTGATTATTAATAATGCAGGCTAAACTTAAAAGTTAAGCACATTATCCCTTCAGAAAGCTGGTTGTTAAACATTTACCAGAACATCACTCCCTATTTACAAAATTTTTGAGAAATCCATTTGCCTCTTTGTTTTTCTCAGTAACTATGATCCACATGTATAATTGCCCTTTCTTACAGACAAAAGAGTGGTTACCATAAACTGTGACCACAAAAATATGGGTTTAAGACTTTGAATTGCCAAAACTGCAAAGATAAATTTTTAGTATCTTGATTTTATATTAAAAATAAAGTGGTTGCCATGGGAAAAATTCCCAAATATGAAATACTCAAGTCAGCTGGGTTTTATGGAGATTTTAATTAATACAAATTAAGGAATTAAGGAAAGGGAGAGAGAAAGTAAGAGGAAATAGGGCCTAGACCAATGGCCTAGGTCTTTCTCCTTAAGAGAAAAACTAAGTCAGTCTTTAAACTTAGTCAGTCTTTAATCACTCACCATAAGATCTTTCCAAGCAAACTCTAGTGTTCAGAGAGACCCTCCAGTTCAGCTCCTGAGCTCCACTAAGTTCAGTTACCGAAAGACTCTCCAATTCAGCTTCCTAAGCTGAACTAAGTCCAGAGGCCTCTGACCTCCTTTTAAAGAGAATTTTCTCCTATGTCACCTCCCCTAAATTTTCATATCTACCAATCACAGTAAACATTTTCCAAAGGACTGACCATTCTTAATTTACATCTTGTTATCACCTTCTCTAGGTAGACTAAAAATTCTGAGTATTTCACACTTCTTTGCTAAGGTTGTCCCTTGCAAGTTGCCTGACCTTTTAATGATTAATTTGACCTTCATAGGTACTTAGCACCCTTTTGTATTAGATCTAAAAATAGACCTAGCTTATGGGCTTTTGCCTCACTATAAGTATGAGTTAAGTACTTTTTCATTGTTCAGTAAGGAATTTTACAACTTTATCTTCCCCCAAGGTATGACTAAGTATGGGTGGAGTAATTTTAAAGTTCCCAAAACATTTCTGATCAAGTACCTCCATTGTTTAAATCAGGAAAAGCTTAATCAAATCTTCTGAAGTAGAGTCTGAGAAATTTTAAGATTCACAAGTCTGAGAAATTTTAAGATTCACAGTATTTCAAGGAAAGTTACAATCCTTCATATGTAGGAGTTAAAATATGTCAAATAAAGACCTTTAGCTCTTACTGATTCATCTTTTTCTGTAGAAACCTTCTTGTCCCCATGAAAGCAATTACAACAAAGTGGCACACGTATAGCTGTTAGCATGATCTCTTGAGTTCCTCTACCACTCATATTCTATGAAACCAAAGTCTCATCTCATACCATCCTACCTAATTGCAAATAGGTCTCATTGATACTATAAAAACAAGAAGCTACACCCTAATTAACTTTATTGTGAGAAATGGCAATGTGGCATAGTTCATTGAAAGCAGACTTGAAAGACAGGAAGATCTGAATTCTAGTCTTCCTCTCACATAGATTATAGCTGTATCACCCTTGGCAAATCATTTAATCTCCCAGTGAATGCTCCAGGTAGCTCTGTCAGACTTTAATTTGCAGAAAGATGCTGACAGATCAGAACGGGTAGTTTCCTATAGCAATATAATTATAGGTCTAGTCTCTAGACCTCTCCCTACTCCTCATTTCATTGGAAGAAAATTTTCCACTTTGGCCCATATAGCCTTCTACAGTTATTTTCTATGAGATTTCCCTGAGAATTTTTTAAAATTTCATATTAAAAAATGCAGATGATTTATGTGTTTATTTTATAACTACTTTGCTAAAGTTGTTTCAATTCATTTTTAGCTGATTCTCTAGGATTCTATAAATATACCATTATAGCATTATCATTCAATTTCTTCTCCTCTTCTTGCTATGGCTAACATTTCTAGTACAATATTAAATAGTTGAGGTGATAATGGGCATCCTTGCTTCACTCCTGATCATACTGGGAAGGCTTCTAGCTTATCCCCATTACAGATGATGCTTGCTAATTGTTTTAGATATATAGTGTTTATTTTTTTAAGGAATGTTCCATTTTTTCCAATGTTCTCAATGTTCTCTCTCAATGTTTTTAAAAGGAAAAGATATTGTATTTTGTCAAAAGCTTTTTTCCTGTTGTTTATGTCTGACTTTATTTGAGTGAAAAGTGGTTTGTGATTGTGTTCATACAGTTTCTGGGTTTGTCTTGGCAGGTATTTTGTACTCCAAGGTATTTCATATTGTCTATAATTATTTTAAATCCCATAACACCTTCATGGCATCATCAACAAATTCATGAATTCATTTATTTGAATAATAAACTACATTTATTCAAATTTAGAGCCCCTTAAATCCAAAACAGTCTTTCAGAACTCAAATTTAATTGAAGGGTAGAGGGGGAGAAGGATACAGGAACTTCTGGGGAAAATCAGGCAATTTAATAACATAATAAGAATGCTTCATTACAATTTTCTTGTCCCATTATCTTTAAATTGAATAACAAAAATCAGTTAGATAAAGAACATTTGTAACAACAAAACCACAGGGCAGATTATTGCTTGTGTCATCACTGAAATCCTGGTCATAAGATCTGAGAGAAGCAAATTTGGAGCTCTCATTTTAAATTCATTTAACACCCACAGCATGAGTGAAAATAATATAAGAATATATTTTAAATCCTACATAAAAATATACCTTTAAAAGTTTTTTCTCCCAAATAATCCTAAAAGCTGGATAAGAAAATACAGCACATTGAAATTAGTTTTATCGGTCTTTTATGATTAATTCACTTACTGCAAGTAATGTTCACATTTCCAATATTTCCTTATCTGAAGTAGTATTTTTACAGAGGTACCTACATAACAAATGTCAGAAGGCCACACACAGAGATTATAATCATGAAGGATTAGCTGGCTCTTTTATACCGAATTTTCTTTTCTAGCTCCTAAAGTCAATATTTTCTCTTCTAGTGAATTCAGTGACCATCTCCTTTAAGTATGTTAATCTATTTGTTTCCCTATTACTTCCAAAGGATAATTTTTTGCTTCTTTGTAAAAACCTCAGTGTTATCCCATGATGGCATGAAATTCTGTGACATTCTCTTCTTATTTCAAAAATATTCTAGATTTGAAATCAAATAAACTAGGTTGGAATTCCACTTGTGTCTGCAGCTTACTTTCTGTTTGACTGTGGATAAATCATTTAGGCTCACTGGCCTTGGTTTCCTCCTCTGTAGAATGAGGTAAGATTAAATCATTTCCAAGACACCTCCAGTTCTAAATCCCATGACCACTGTGATCTCATTAAAATGGCATGAAGATAATTTTCCTAGAATACTTACTATTTCTTTTAATTCTTTAGGAAATCAAACTTGTAAAAATGAAACCTTCATTTGTTTGGTTATGAATGTTGTATTGCAAGGAAGGCCTTCGAAACATCAATCTAATGAATCAGAAACTCATTTCAAACAAGAAAAAAGATGGGGGGGGGGGGAGCTTAGCTTTCACCAAGCAAAGTCTTAGATGAAAAGGAGGAGGAGATTGGGGATCTAGACGATAAGAGAAGAAAAAGGTCGTGGTTTGTAAGGGAGAGAGAGAAGAAGCTGACGTAAAGGAAAAAGGTTTTTTTAAATCCAGCTAGTTTGGAAAAAAGATTACTCTTCTGATCAGCCAATGGCCAGGCTAAAGGTTACAGAGAAGGCAAGGAGAGACATGCGGGTGTCAGGAGACACCATTAAGAAATTATTGTAGGAAACTTTTCAAATCACTGAGTTTGCTGTAAAAATTTTATTCTTGAGAATTCTTAATTGATAATTACATAACTGATTTTTGTTAACTCAATGAGGTCTTAGTTAGGCCACTTACCATGTAGGAGGTGTGGCTGTACCACCACCTAGTGGCAGCATCTGGTCATTTCCGGGTATCAGAAAATGTATAAGATTGGCTTGATTGACACCCAATAATAATACTCCATCAGGAGTCATCTGTGCAGGACCCACCAGAACACGTAAATGGAAGCCCATTTCTCTTACATGATTTTCCCCAAAAATTACAATATTAAGTTATATTTTGCTTAATAAAATGTTGGTTGATTAATTAATAACGAAGCACAACATGAAAAATAAATGCACAAAGATGGATGAAGAATGCATCTGAATACTGGGGTCACCTGCCAATGGAACTCCAAAGAACACCCACATATTCCTATTTCCACTTCCTAGCTGATGGCGAGCACCACATTGTGCTAAACTCACAAAGCTAAATTGCACACCTAAGCACATGCTAATATTGTACATGACATGATATGATATTGCTATACGCCCAAATACAGAAACTTATCTTGTTGGAGATGATACCATTAACTCAAGGATGAATACTGGAGCAAGAGGGATCACAGATTTGGAGCTAGAAGGAACTTTAAGTCATTTAATCTAACTATCTCATTGAACAGATGGGAAATTGGGGTCCAAAGATTGAGATCAAAAAGTGTGTAACTGGAATGTTCCCTAAAGACTCCATTTCCCAGAATTCTTTTGTTTTTCCCAGAATTCCTCGAATTACATCCCCACTTTGCATCCTTACGTTTTGTAAATAAGTTTGCTGCAACCCCACTTTTTCTCTCTCTTCCTCTAACGCTCTCTCCCATGCCCAGGGTCTGGGATCCTCCTCTTTGCTCAGGCTATCATTATCCTTTTCTTCAAGTTCTTTTTAATAAATTGTTATAAAGATATACTACTTAAAGTATTTGGATATTAATTTTTAATCTTAGAAAAGGTAGAGTCAAGATTTGAACCCAGGTCCTCAGACTCCAAAGACAGTACTCTTTCCACTGAACCATGCTCCAAAGGAACCAAACTATCTGACATCATTCAGACTAACTTGGATTTCTTGGCTCCTACTTCAATTAAGTAAATAACATTGGCCCAACTAAAAAAACTGTTCTTTTTGATACAAAGAGAGCAAAGTGTTTAAAGCTCAAATTTCTTACAAAGGCCTTCTTAATGTAAATCTTTTGAGTTATTCTGTTATCTAGTAAGGAAGGTTCAAGGGCACTAGCATTGCAAGTGACCCTTGGTGTTTACAACACATTTTGGATACAGATCTGGACCCAGGACTTTTTTTCCCTAATTCCATTACTCTAATAGAAAATGTATTATTAGTAATAATGATAATGAATATCTATAAAGTTCATAAGGCACTTTATATACATTCTCTACTTTGATACCCAAACAACACTGTGGAAAGGGTACTCCAGTTATTATCATCCTTATCTTTAAGGAAACTGAAGCTCAGAGATAGTAAAAAAAATAACAATGTCCATGTTCACATGGTTAGTAAATATCAAAGGCAGAATTGCAACAAGGTTCCTCCTGTTTTCATGCTTCTCTAATGAAGGAGGAAAAAAAATCAGCAGGTGGTTTAGAAAATTCTGAAATCATTTATTTCAAATTAGCTTCGAATATGAGAAAAGAGAAAGTGTTATTTTATGACTCATAGTGGTTAACTGCAATTCTGGGTAAAATGTGATACTGAAATAAATTTCAAATATACAGCACATATCCAGTCCTTCTCACTGAAATCAAATGAATTACCAGTTTGTCTGCTCACAAAAAAAAAAAAAGAATTAGAAGAAGGGGTGGGTCCACAAGGGTTGTACTGGCTGAATTCCAAATGTCTCATGCTAGCACCCATCTCTAGGGATGGGAAACCAAAATCAGCTTGAATAATTCAAACAAGCCATGATAGATTGGATTTGACTTCTCAGCTTCATCATTATTCCTTTTCAGGTACACATTGTGCACGGATTCAGTTGCAAGACAAAGTTGAGACCCAGACTGTCAAAAAGGATGTGAACATACCATAGTAGTAAAAATACAAATAAGGAATTGTATTTTAACCTCACTCCTCCACCCCCACCAGAAGATTTTCAAGTCCCTTTACTATGTAGTCTTTCCCTATTAGAATGCAAACTCCTTGAGAGCAGAGCCTGTCTTTCTTTTACCTTATAGCTATATCCTCAGTGTCAGTTCTGGCACTTAATAAGCACTTAATAAATACTTCCTTTCACACATGTAATACCCAGTGAAATTGCATGTCAGCTATGGGAAGGGGGGGGGAGGGAAGGGAGGGAAAGAATATGATTCTTGTAACCAAGGAATAATGTTCTAAATTAACTAAATAAATAAATTTTTAGAAATAAACAAATACTTTTCATTTTCCTTTCTTTCCTTCCTTTCTTCTTGGAAGATGGACAACTATTTTTTTTTAATTTTTATGTTCTGTTTTAGAATTGATACAAGAATTAGTTCCAAGGCAGAAGTGCAAACGGGGCTAGATAACTGCAGTTAAGTGATTTTCCCAGAGACACATAATCAGGAAGTGTCTGTGCCCACATTTGAACCCAGGACTTTTGTGAATTTGAATCCAATCTCCAAGCCTACCTCTATCTAAGATATAGCACTCTTAATGTAACCCAGTATCACAGCCACAGCATATTTAGATTGATATTTATATTAATACTGAGTTTATAACCCATTAGACTCCCCAGATTTTTGTGCATAACTGCTATCAATCAATGTTTGCCTCCCCCATCTTAAACTTGTGAAGTTGATGCTTTCATACTCAAGTGTCAGTCTACATTGATCCTTATTGAGCAGCTTATTAGCTATAACCCAATGGTCCAGCCTGTCAAATTCTTTTGGGATCCTGACTTCCATCCAAAGATGTTAGCCATCCTTCCCAGCTTTATTTATTTATGTCATCAGTAAATTTAATGAACGTGCCATCTATGCTTTTATCAGTCATCAAGGAAAATGTTAACTAGCACAAGGCCAAGAACTTATCTCTAGAATATTCTGTTGCCACTTTGGAATTAAACAAGTAACAATGATGATTACAGTCTGGCCAACTAATCAGTTCCTTATCCATCTGATTGTATCTAATCCATATTTCTTCATCTTCACTACAATAATAGATACTCTATCCACTGAAGTCCTCTCATACTAGTTTATTCATCCAGTCAATAAAAGAAAATGAGAAATTGTCTAGCATTACTTGATGAAGCCATGCTGGCTCTTGTAATAAATGCTTCCCTTTCTAGATATTCACCAACTATCTTTAATTAGGTATTCTAGAATTTTTTTTCTGAAAGTAGTGAGGTGGTACAGAAGGCAGAACACTGAGCTTACAATCAAGCTTGGAAAATTCATCTTTATGAATTCAAATCTGGCCTCCGATACTTTCTGTGTTACCCTGAACAAGTTACTTAACCTTGTTTGCCTCAGTTTCCTTATCTGTAAAATGAAATGGAGAAGGAAATGGCAAACTACTCCAGTATCTTTCCCAAGAAAACCCCAAATAGGGTCATGGAGAGTCAGACACAAGTGAACACGACTGAACAAAAGAATTTTCCCCAGAAATCACTGACAAACTCACTAGCTTGTAATCATCAGGCTATTCTCTTCCCTTTTTTAAGAAGAGGAACATTTGCCTTTCTCCAATACCATGACAGTACCTCTGCCATTTTTCATTATCTCTGACAGTGGCTCGGCAATCTAGCAGTTCTTTCAGGGTCCAAGGAGGCAATTCATCTGGGCCTGGTGACTTAAATTTATTAAGAACATTTGCTATCTTCTTATTTATGTTAGGAATCAACTCTTATTTGTCATTTTTTGTGCTATCATCTTCAATATAAATATTATCCTCCTTTGCAGAGAAAATCAAAACAAAATAATGATTAAGCAGTCCAGTCTTCTCTCTGCTGTCAGTTATCATTGTCTCATCTACTCCAAGCCAAGGTTCCATCTCATTTGATTTGCCTTTTTCTCTGAATACATCCTTTAAAACAAAACATTGCTATCCTTAGCTTCCCTTGCCAACTTCACCTCATTCTGAGTTGTAGCATTCCTGACACTATTTTTACAGAACCATGCCAGGTTCATTTATTCATTTTCTCTTACTTGGACTTGCTTCCATTGTCTGTATACATATTTTTTGTCTCAAAACATTCATGAAGAACTACAATTCAACAATTCCTTTCTATTATGCCATCAGAAACAATAAAGATGAGAAATATAGACCAAAAATGATGATAATAGCTAGCACTTATAATGCGCTTTAAGATTTACAGAGTCCTTTATTTCAGTTGTCTCATTCAATCCTTATAACAATCCTAGAGTAGATGGTTGTTATTGTTGTTGAATAATTTTTCAAGGGAGTTCAACTCTTTGTGACCTTATTTGGGGTTTTCTTGGCAAAAATACTGGGGTGGTTTGCCATTGCCTTCTCCAGTTCATTTGACAGATAAAGAAACTGAGGCAAGTAGTATTTAAGTGTCACCCTGCTAGTAAGTGTCTGAAGCTAGATTTGGACTCGGGAAGATGAGTCTTTGTGATTCCAAGCCCAGTACTCAATCCACTGTGCCACCTATATCTATTTTACCCATGAGGAAGTTGAGAGAGACTTGTCAAAGACTGCATGGTCAGTAAGTGTCTGGGACAAGATTCAAATCTAGGTATTCCTGAGTCCAAGCCTAGCACTCTATTCATTGATTCTATTACCTCGATTAAGACAAAGTGAAGTAACCAGAACGAGAACAATGATCTATATGCAAGGAACATAATCATGTAGCTGAAAACAAAGCTAAAAGCAACCAAATTCAAATTAATTCTAGTGACTGATCTTGGAAGAGTGGCTTTAATACATATTTCTCTCCTCTAAATAGGTGGGGAATTATAAGTATGAGATTTTGCATCTGTTTTCAAATATAGTTGTTATGCCAGTAAGTTTTTCTTTTCTTTGATAAAAAAGGTTCAAGGAAAGGGGTAAGAGAGAAGGGAATAAGGATTTATAAAGTGCCTACTATGTGTCATGCACTGTGCCTTGGCACTTCAGGTATTATCTGATTTGATCCTGAAAACAAATCTGGAAGTAAATGCTATCATGATTCCCATTTTACAATTGAGGAAACTGAGGCAGAGAGAGAGGTAGGGGGGTAAGTAATTTGCCCCCAGTCATAGAGCTAGTGTCTGAGGCTGTATTTGAACTTCCTAACTCCAGGCACATTGCTCTACCCACTGTGCCAGCTTGGGGAGAGTTGGGCATATAGTATGCTCATGAAGATGTCAGTCTGGATCATATATCCTATCGCTATTTAAAATAAAAACCAATACCTTTATGAAGAAGAGGAAAATAATTTTTGCATCTATTACTACAAAGACATTTCTCTAATGGTTTCGGTGCAGTCTCAAACTTGACTGACTCTGAGTTGATCTAAATGAATTCTCAGCTCAGAACGCAATTCAATTAACAACAGTTCTATTGGCACACATAAAGGAGGCTTACTGGATCTTGCTTTTTACAGGGCATTGAATATTTGTACTAGACTAGGGGGCAATAGGTTAGGAAATAATTGTGGTATTAAAAAAATACAAAAGGTATCCATAAAATGTTAAAAACGAAGATCATCAATCCTGCAAAATATTCAAATATGTAAAGATTTTAAATGCCCTTTTGGACACAGGGAGAGTGTGAGAAGAGGGTAAATGTATATCAGCACACTAAAGGTAATCTCTGAAGGTTTAAGCAGTGATGAATTTAAGGTTACCTGTTTCTTGTTGCATAAAAGTAACTAATAATAAATTTCTTGTTATTTTAATAAATGATCTGCTTTCTTTGGAATGAATTTTACATTTTAGTTTTTTCTGCCACAGTAGCACTTGCCAGTTCTCAAATGACCTAAAACATGTCATGTACAAGACTCAATCTGATGTCTTCCTAATTAAATTAGTGTTTTAGTTAAGTATCTGATGAATACCAAAGTCAAGTTGTTAATTTTAGATGATGGCAACTGTCTCAGACCAGCTGTTTTCCATTTTTAGTGAAGACCAACAAGAATGAATTGGTTTAGGACATCCAGGTCACAAGACCAACAGGATAGAAGACTAGACAGTCTCCCCAGTCTCCACCAAACTCCACAAAAGACTTCCAAAAGAGGTTTATCAGATATAGGGCAATTACAGCTGAGTCCATCTCCATCTGACAACAAAAAAAAAAAAGAGTAAACCTCAACAAGATAAATTGTGAATTAATATTAGTGAAAGCTAATCCTTAAGGCATTCAATTTAACCCTGCTCTTCTATATTCCCTAAAGGACCACACAAACAAAACCAAGGACATATGTCTGTGGCCCTTATTGGGATTCCCTTCCCCTCCATATTGAGACTTTGCCAGCACACCTAACTCCCTGCCCATGCATCACCTCAGTGCAAAATGCTGCAGTCATTGCTTCTTCCCAACCACAGAAGGAAGAGGATTAAGGAAAGGATGCTACCTACCACCTGAAGTGGCCCCTAGGACAGGGATTCCAAAACTGTTGAGACTGTCCATACCCTCCTCCCTTGAACCCTGCAAAAAGTTTCAAAGGATGATTTAGCCCAGCCAAGGAAAGAAGAGAACAAAGCAAGGGGCAACAGGGCTAAGGGCAGCAAGATTGGCTGCACTAAGCCTCAAGGGAAAAAAGACTGAAAATGTCCCGGAGCCGATCAAAATTACATAAAAAGTAATTTTTTAAATAAAACAATTAAACCAATGTAAGGCTTTCAAATTTGTGCTTTGATCCAAGAATACAAAGTGAATATACTTATTAGAATTCTTTGAATAAATTCACAAAATAACATTTTTATGATTTTTCTCAACTTTAAAAATATATAGCCTGAAAATAAAAAAGAAGAAAGTAAAGACCTGATCATTAATGAGTGGCCTCCAGGATCAATTCTCATGAAAAATTTATTTCAAAATATTAAAAGCTAAAGAACTCATCTGCCATAGACAAATATGACATGTTAGTCTTATTTTATCTAAACAGGCAGTTAGAAGACTTGTCTTGCAATAGTACATTGAAAAAAATGTTTTAACCTGATACTCCTATTACTTTTTGGCTATGAGTATATAAAAAGATCTCTGGAATCAAACAAGCCAATGCAAATTTTACCAATGTTTATAACATCTTATTTATGACAAAAGATGTTTTCTGCTATATGAGAGTGTTCACGACTAGTGGTTGAAAATAATTGCAAGCAACTAGCTCTATGATTAACACATCAAGTGGTAAATTTTGCATCAAAAAACAAACCCTTCCAACACAATTTTATCATGACCATTTTCACAAGATACACACACATATATATACACATATATATGTAAATCATAAAGGATTTTAGGTCAAGTTATTTTATTGAATGTTTAAGATGCTTGTGTGTCACTTAAATTTTTTTAATCCTTAATTTCATTTGAAAATTACCTGCATAGATTGTTTTATGAAAACTTTGAGTCAATGTATTTTTTTGGCAATGGGGTTGGGGTTACATTGTTACATAAAGTTTGTAAACTAATGTACTAAGGTGACTGGATTTTAAAATGACACTAAAGGGTAAAGTTTCAACAAGCAATAAAGATTTTGAGAGCAAAGTTGGTAACAAAATGTGTGTGCATGTGTGTGTATATGTGTGTGGTATCTCAGAAGTTATATTGCAGGGAGGTCCTAGGTTCAAATCTGGCCTCAGACACTTCCTAGCTGTGTGACCCAGGCAAATCACTTGACCCCCATTGCCTAGCCCTTACCACTCTTCTGCCTTGGAACCAATACACAGTATTGATTCCAAGAAGGAAGGTAAGAGTTTATTTTTTAAAAAAGTCATATTTCAGTTTTAAGCTTTAGTAGATAAAAACTTCATTAAGATTTGGGGGGCTATATGTAACCAAAAAGCTTTATATTATGTATATATGCCTGCACATATAAATAAAAATGCACACATGTATAAATCTTTGATTATAAAGCTGATAATAAAATATGCACATATATATCATGCTTGTGTGAGTATACATAAAATATACTGCAGACAGTAATAGCCAGGTTTGTAAAAACTAATCATCAGGTTGGATTGGCAATAGAAGGATGAATATCTTGGCAATAATCAACTCTTAGTGACAGTCCTCCAGAGCTGTTGATGAGCGAGAATCTGGGGTGGTAGAAGGAATAGTAAAACTAATGAAATAATTTATCTTTGAAATATTTAACTCCTTTTATAAAAATTAGATTCCTTGTTACATGTACATTTACATGCAATAACTTCAAGGCACGGTATTAGAGAAAGCGTTAAGAGTCGTCCCAATTAAAAATCAAACAAAAATGAAGATAAAGAATCTTTGAAACTAAAATACAATACAATATAGAAGTCCATGAGAAAGGGGTCCCTAAATGCACAGATGAAAAAAAAATGTATACAATGTTTCAGTAACATCTATTATACAAAGTGAAGTATGCCCATTCAGTATTTCCATGAAGGGAAAGTCACAAAGTACCATAAAATATCTCATTGAAAAATATGCTCAATTTAAAGCTTTAAGGATATCAAACTTGTAAATCTACTAGAAAATGAAGGGAATGTCTTAAGGCAAAAAAAAAAAACTTGAAATGATAGCATGCATTCTTTACAATTTGTAGCTAGGTTATTACCCATGATAAATTGATAACCATTCATTAGCTTCTGAGCGAAATAGACAACTGGCAGGCTATTTCATGCCTCAAAGAATTTACTGCAAAAGGGACCAAAGGAGATGGATACATGGCACAGGTGACGTTGAATCCAGAAAATAAAATGGATTTGTGCAAATGGTTACTTTCATGCAATTTTCTCTATTTTTAAAAAAATGAACTTAGAGGCAGACATGGGAATCTGTTGCTGATTTAAGAATTAAAGGTCACATTTTTCTAGGTCAATGATAAAGCAACAACATTCATCTCCTAACATCAATCGCTACAATCTGTCAGTCAACAAGAATTCACCAGGGAGCAACCACAGGGAACAGAGCATGTATCTATTGAGCTTGTGCAGTATATGTCAAAAAATAGCATGGTCCCTGTCATTATGGGATTTTATAAGCCAATAAAGGCAATAGTGAGAAAATAAGAGGGGAAAATCAGCCTCTTTATATAAAATCTAAATCCCTGAATAATAACCATTGGTAAGTCAATAGACATTTATTAAGCACCTACAGGATAACAAGTTCTGTGTTAAAACACTAGGAATACAAAAAAAAAAAGACAAAAGATAGCCCCCATCTTTGAAGAGCTCACATTCTTGTGGAGAGATCATTTGTAAACAACTAGGTACAAAAGTTACATTCAGGAAATATGGGAAATAATAAAAAAAAAAGGGAAGTCACTAGTGTTAAGAGGGATTAGAAAAGACCTAATGTAGAAGGTGAGATTTTAGCTGAGACTTAAAAGAAGCCAGGAAAGCTAGGAGGTGGTTATGAGGAAGGAAAGCATCTCAGGCATAAGTGGACAGAGAAAATTTCTGTAGCATAGAGATGGAGTGATGGACTATCTTATTTGAACAACAGGAAGAGGATGTTGGGGTAGGGAAGGGTGGAGGAAAAGGTCATACAAGGTGTAAGAGCACTACTGTTTGCTGCCTTGAAGTCACTTAACTTTAAATAATTCCTTTATCTCAGCTCATCTGCCAAATAGAGACAACAGCTGCATCTTACCTACTTCACAGGGATGCTGCAAACTCGTAAAATAATTGGCACGTTGGAAAAGTTAAATTCAAAGATTCATCAATAGAGACTAACATGAAAATTAACAAGCACCTACTATGTGCCAGGCATTGTGCCAAATGTTGGGAATATAAAGAAAAAAATGAATCAATCCCTGGCTTCATTAAACTTGTCATCTATCAGTAAAGACAAAACAAAAATAAATAAGCACTTAGAGATAAACAAACTAGATGTCCCAAAAGTTTTAATGCAGTTATAAGCTATTATCTAAGACATATGCTTTTCTTTGTATATGTGGTACCCAGATCTTAATTTCCCTGTCTTCTTTCAAGAGTCAGATCCAATGCCACCTTCTGCAGGAAAACTTTCCCAGTTCCTGTATTTACTAGAACTTTCCTCTAAAACGATCTTTCACATATTAAAAGTGTGGTTTCTATTCACCTATACATTTACATATTGTCTCCTTATTAAAATGGGAATTCTTTGTAACCAGGAACAGTATTTTTGCATTTCTTTGTCAACCCTTAATACAAGGATTGTTGGCATTGATATTTTATACTTATTTTATGTTGTTCCCTCCTTCCTCCACTACAATAAGATAATTTCTATCTTTGTATCCCCAAAGCTTACCACATGGCCTGGCATAGGTTATGCACTTAATAAATGCTCATGAAACTGAATTGAATTGAACTGATATGAACACTACTAAATCCTTTCTATGCAGTACTTTATAACATAAATTCATTTTATTCCAACATTCCCAACAGGTAAGTAGGGTAATTGTAACTATCCCTATTATACAAACAGTAAGAAAGAAATTTCATTACCTTACATTAAATAATTTTCAATAAATATTGTTCTAATTGGATGTAAAAATAATTAAATGCTGAATTCAAAATTCTCTCTCTTCCTCTCTTCCCCATCTCACTGAGAAGACAAGCAATTTAATATGTTATATATGTGCAGTCATGAAAAATATTTTTCTTTTTAAAATATTTTTCTAAATACATGTAAAAACAATTTTAGCATTTTTAATAACTTTGTATATAATAAGTTATTGTCAGGACACCTCAATAAGAGGCTTCCATACCAGTCTTCATACTAAGCCTTAGGAAAACACGGTTGTCCATAATAAGTTTTTATTATTATGTAATTACACATTACTCTTAAGTAATTATATTTTTCTTACTAACAGGCAAGCCCATCTAATATACTTCAATTCATTTCAACAAATATTTATCACACTTTAACTGAGGTAATGTATATAATATTTTTGTGAAAGTCTTTTGAAGATTTTCATTGCTATTAAAATGAAAGCTATTTAATAATGATGAACTAGTATGATATTACCCATTTCCACTTTGTTTTTCCTATGTGGATGGCTAGACTAATCTCCATAAAAGTGCTCAACAATCTTACTGAGCAGCACAGTGTTCTGAGCACTAAAGAAATCATCATATTGTCACCCACAAACAGCCACTCACATCATCTGAAGGGAATTTGTTTTCCACTCTGACTTTGACATCTCCATAACATTGGAAGGCTGCTTTGATAAATAAATGTCTCCCTATTTTATGATACCAATAATCAGAGAATCGTTGAACAAAATTATGTCGGCTGCAAAGTTAGCTCTTTTATAACTCTTGACACATTGACATTAAGTTTATAGATTCAGCCAAGTTCAACTCCTATGTTGTTTACATGCAGCAATTAAGGCCCAGAAAAGGGGATAAGCAATCAATCCAATTTCATATTGATAGTAAGTGGCAGAGGGTTAGATTCAAAGGGAGGAATAACCTCTGATTCTATATGCAGCATATTTTATATTGCATCATAAAAGAAACTAACATTTCATCAGATTCACAATGTTTTAATTTGCCTCAGATGAGGGATGTAGAAACTTCAGATAAAACCATGTTATTAAACTTCAAAATAATAAATACTAGAATAGAGATTATTTCAGTTGTCATTCTCAAAAAATCCAATAATAATAACAATTATTATTACCATTTATATATATACATAGAAATTATATATATATAATCCATAAATTGGGGATAATAATAGCACCTTTCTTCCAGAGTTGTTATGAGGATCAAATGAGATAATAATTATAAAGCACTTAGCACATCATCTGGCATAAAGTAAATGCTATAGAAATGTTAGCTATTAGCTACTATTATTATTAATTGGCTTGGCTTAGTGAATACTTTTTTTCCCCACATCTTCTATAAAGCAAGGAAATTTCCAGCAGCCTGGTCAAAATCCTACAAATTATGAATTATTAGAGTCCAAATTAATTAGGTTTGACTGTCATCATGATTCCCTACAGATCCTTTGATCCAGATCATTTGGTATAGATCATTCTGGACCTCCTCATTTTACAGATGAAGAAACAGAGGCCCAAGAAAGGAGAAGAGACAAGGTTAGAGCCCAGGTCCCAACCCACATCCAGTGTGTTAGCTGACATACCCCAGCTGCCTCTAGGCTATCTCATCTTGAAGGCTCTGTGAAAGCCACTATCTGGGTCCCAATCAGCTCCTTTATCAGATAATTCCAGACAGTACTTTGACTCCAACACTGTGCCAAAGCTAGCAGAAGTGATTGGTTTAGAGATCAGTTTCTACTTGTCAGCATAGAATAAATAACTGTTTCCTCACACTCTAGTGAGAAAAGTTAAGGATTAGAAAGAATAAGCATCCTCTGACAAGAAGCAAAACATTCTTCAGGGAACCTGGAAATTATTTTCTCCAGTAAATTGTATTATTATTATGCTGGGTGCTCTCCATTAGCTCCAGAGTGGAGCCTAGCTGATTATTTGACTTCTCAACAATTAACAGCTGAACATTTCTAAAAGCCAGCCTCTGCAGAGGTGGGGAAGAGGCTATCATTTCTGAAGGAGACTTCAAGGGCTCTAAGCTAAATCAGAGCACCATGAGGATTATCAAGTAGAAATTCAATCATAAAAAAGAAACTGGACTTGACCGATGAAAAAGAATGCTAACACTTCATGACAGGAGAGATGATGAACTAATATGCAGAATGAGAAATACATTTCTGGTGGCCAACAGGGGAGTTTATGATTATATTTGTGTAACAGAAAGATTCTGTATTTGTTTCCTTCTTTTTTCCTTTTCTTTTGTTCTTTTTTTATTTCCAGGAGGAAAGTAAGAGAGGGGAAAATACTTTTTAAATTTCAATAGAAGAAACTGAGCCTTTTGTGAAAATCCATGGTCGCTAGATGCACTCTGAGAAACACAAAATACAGCATAAAATGTATTCAACTAAGTAATTTGTTAATTCTAAAAAAAAAAAGTCAATGGTTATCTTTCAGAAAAGGTTACCTTCCTAGATTTCACTGATTTGGGAAAGTAAATTTAAGTGGAAATTTCCAATATGCCAATGATCTGTGGTCTCATCTTTCCAGTTTTATAATGTACTTGTATAAGTGGAAATCTTGAACCCCAGGACTACATTCCCCAAAATTCCTTTAGCTATCTCCCAGCATCCCTTTCCCTGCATCCTCACATTTGTGTTGTTACATTATTGTTTATAAGTTTCTGTGATTCCTCCCTCTCTGGCCTCTTCTCTTGCAACCAGGGCTTAGTTTACTCTGGGTTTTTTTTTAATCTTATTCAATATAATATTTGGACTTATTGTATATTAGTTTCAATTCTCACACACTACTTCCTGTTGTAGGCACAATATCAGCATAGGGATTTACCATATAGTTCGGGATAGTTTCTCCCAGTGCCCCAATCCATGAAGGCAAAGCTAGTGTTTCCTTAGATGGTACTGAAATTCTCCAGAGATTTAATGAGCTCAGGGAACTCTCCTGAGACTTAATTAGACCAGGGAACTAATTGCTTCCTGAGTACAAAAGAAAGCACAGGAGTAAGAAGCCTTTCCATCGGTCTTCTAATTTGCAAACCTGAGTTATAACCAGTTGAATTGATGCTATATCCTTGCTGATATCTTTTCCAGGCTATGGATAACTAAAAGTTATTTTGCAAACTTTTAGATGATCCGTAACCGTCTCATTTCATTCCAATCCTATACTTGAACCAATAGGCTAACCCATGTCAGGCTTGACCAATACACTCCCCTTCATATACCCTTTTGACCATCCAAATTGATCTCATTGCTGTTCCTCATACTCAGCATTCTATCTCCTTCCCCAATCCTCTGAAAAGCTACCTCTTCTTCATTCCTAGAATACATACTGTTCTCATCTCAATCTCTCAGAATGTCTATTTTTCTTTATCTTTATCTTTATCTTAGCAGGAAGATAAGTTCCTGGAAACAATATGTACAGGAGTGCAGATAGGTGGGAAATGATGGAGGTGGCTACCCTGGAACATCCTAGGTTAAGCCTTTATCAACATGTACCTGGACTACTGAATAGCTTAATAATAATAGCATGCCACAATGCCTGGTACATAGTAAGTACTTAATAAAGGTTTGTTGCCTGCCTTCCTGCTTAATTAAATTGTTACCAGCCTCTCTTCTCTAAATCAACCTCCATACAGATGCTTAAATAAGGTCTTACTGTGTCACCTTCAAAACTCTAGAAACTCCCTATGATTCCAGCTCTGTTTGGCATCTAAAGTCCTTCACAACTTGTCCCCAATCTACATTTGTAGCTTTATTAAACATTATTTCCCTTCCTGCCCTCTAGGGCCCAATCAAATTGGCCTTCATACTTTCCTAAAAACACAACTAAAGTATATAAATAGGAATAGGAAATTAAGGCATGATGTCATCCATTAGACATTATTCGTATCTTTGAGAATTACAAAAATGAGGAGCAGGTTAATTTTTTAAAAGCATCAAAACATCTACATGGAATTATGAAGAATGAAAGTAGCAGAACAAAGAGAATATTATAAACAACAGAAATATTGCTTGAAAAAATGGCTTGTGTATGTCCACCTCCAGAGAAAGAATTGGTAAACAGAAATAAGCAAGACATAGTTATACATATACACATATATTTTTGTCAGATGATACTTTTTCTAATGGGGAAAGGGAAAGAAGGAAAGATTTGCCTGGGAATTGTAATGTAACAAACAAATAAATAAGTTTAAAATTAAAAAAAAAACTTTTAAAACTCAATCATTTTATTTGACCTTACTCTGTGAGACTGGCACCACATATATTAAGTACATAAAGAAAGAGAATTAAATTTGTATTAAAAACTTTCTACTGAACTGAAATCAGAGACAATTCACTTTTGCTTGTGTTTTTTGCTTTGTGGAAGGTAACTATCTACACACAGGGAAACTGGATTCCTATAGAACAAGTGTAAAGTTTATCAACTGTCATAACCTATTACTTGATTATTGTACTTTGTGACTAGTATATTTCAGTGGTGTGTTTTTTGATTATTATAATACAATAAAAAATGATCTAAGAAAAAGGAATTCATCTGCTTGGCTAGCTAACATGGATTAATTTACCCAAATAATTAATTACTAACAAACAGTTGATATCTACAAGTTCTCCCCATGCCCCAGGCTATACATAACAATTTTCTAAAATACTGAAGCATATTCAATCATATTACTCTCACATTAATCATATTTAGTGACAGCATAAATATTCTTGAACTATTAATAAGAGAAAAAATTAATGCTGTTTATTTCATCTTTATCACATTCTTTTAAATTTCTCTTTTGGTGCATGTTTATAATATATATATTATAATATATACATTTCATGGGATATGATCAAAAATTTTTAATGATAGAGTATGCCATCAAAAAAGTATTGAAACAACTTCATTACACTATACTGCCTCTCTTTGAGGGAAATATACATCTATTGGTATTTTTTTTACATTTCCTGCCTCTCTAGGCTCACAGTTTACTATCTACCCTCCACTTGGTTAAGGCAACCAGGGAAGGAAACCTACACCAATCCCAAAAACACACATGCGTACTAAATCCTCTTGTCTTAAATCTTAAACACTAATTTGAAAATATATTTATTTTGAAAACTCTGAATCCATCCCATTCAAGTTTGCCTTGCTTGATTTATTTCTAAAAGAGAGTTGCAAAATCATACATATAGTTAGCAGAACTCTTGGATTCGAGTCAAGAAATATGGGTTCTAATTTCATCTATGCCTTTTATTTCTATGCCTTCTATTACCCTATGCCAAATGATTTTTGGCATTTGCTCTCTTTGAGTTTCAGTCTCCTCATCCATAAGAAATTGGATAATGAGATTTCATTCTGGTCCAACAAATATTTTATTAGGCATCCACTAAGTTACAAAGCACTGTACTAGGTACAGAAATCCAAATACAAAACTGTCCCTGCAATTAAAGAGTTCAAGTTTCAGTGTGGACTCAACAGGTATGAGTGGCCAAAAATCTCACTGAGTTGTTATGTAAATCATGAAATAATAAACGAAAAGTATAAAATCTTCATCAGATTGCTTACCATCTCAGGGAGAAGGAAGGATAAAAGGAGGGAGAGATTTGGAACTTAAATTTCTTAATGTGAATATTGTTTTTACATGTAATTGGGGAAAATTAAATATTTTTAAAAGAAAGAAATCTGACAGCAAACAACAAAAATTACAGGAATAATCATAAAATAATAATAATAAATATAAAAGTATTTATAAGCAGAAAGCTCTATATGAGTCATTTATTGTATTTATTATTACTATCATCAATGAGTAGGTCACAAAATAATTATTTTAACAAAGAAACAAAAAAAAGTAAATTTATAGCATCAGTGGTTGCAATCATTATAATGAACCTTTTGTAAAATAAAATACCACTTAATCAAGCAAGTTAACCTCAAATGTGTCTGTTTTGCAAGAAAAAGTGACTTTTTGACAAGTTTTCTTAAACTTTATCCACAAATGAATGGCTTCTTGCAAATACCTACCACAAAGAACCCCAGTGAGACAACTGAGAAAATGATAGTGAGATAAGCATCTTTTTTAATGAAATTACCTTACATTTTGTCTGTTTCCTCTCTCTAACTCCTTCAAGATAAGATCTTTAAGGGTAGAAGCAGTGTCCATTCTTTATTATGCTCCACACACCTTGAAAAGCATCCAATATTTGATGATTGATTGAGGGAAGAAAACAAAAGGTTTTCACATATATCCTACTAAGGAAGAAGAAAGAAAACTGGAAAAATTTTTAAAAAGCTAAGTCAACAAAGCAGCAAGATGGCGACTTAGAGAAAGCTAAAGTTCAGATCTCCGGAAACCCTTCCCTACCGAACTCAAACTATATGCTCCTAAGGCACCGAAATTCAAAACAAACAACAGCATAGACCCCGGGAATCCTCCTCCTGGACCTGGACCTGGATCAGAAGGTACAGACCCCCCAAAAGCCAGAACACGAGATCACTCGAACCTAAGGGGTAGGCAGAAGGAAGGTCCCAGGACCCATTCCCCCAACCCAGAGCTCTGAGTCCGAGGCAGCAGAGGGAACCTCAGAGCCTCAGGGCCTGCTATCCTGAAGGCCTCTTCCTGAAAACAACTTGACCCAGTCAAGGGGGCACCCAGACAGCAGGGAAACAGAGAGAGACAGGAGGAGCCTATAGCCCCATGACCAGATCCTTCCATCTGAGTCTCACCTAAGGTCCCTGCCTCAGGGCATACTCAGTCTGAGGTTAATCCTATCACCAGCCCTCAGAGCTCCAGGAAGCCACGACCCCTCCCCCCTCAGAGAGCAGGGTCCTCTGAAACAACAGTAACCCTCACGGCTGGCAAAAGGGCCTCGGGAACCAGCTATTCTGAAGGCCACATCCTGAAAACAACCTGACCCAGTCGCGGGGGCACCCAGACAACAGGGAAACAGAAAGAGATGGGGGAGCCTGCAGCCCCCTGGCTGGATCCTTCCATCCGAGTCTCAAGTTCCCTGCCTCAAATCATACTCAGTTCAACCCAGAGAAAGTTAATCTTATCAGGAGCCCTCGGAGCGCCGGGAAGCCATGGCCCCTCCCCCCTCAGAGTGCTGGCTCTCCTGGCCAGCTAAGGCACAGAAACAAACACCCCGAGGAAAGGGCCGAGCCAGGCTCAGAGCTGGAAGTAAGGCAACAAAGAAGCATCGGGAGAGAACTGAGGAGGGCAGTAACAGGGAAACACCAACAATTCCGGGCTCCCTCGGGAAGACAGAACAACAACTGCATAGAATGGACAATCTGCCTAGGGCTAAAACCTCTGAACACCAGACAGAGATAAGAAAAGCTAGTCTTCCCCACTCAGATAGAGATGGCAAACTCCACAGAAGCGAAAAAGCCCCAAAATTCCAAGAAAAACAAGAAGGGGTGACTTTGGACACATTTTATGGAGCAAAAATACAAAATACAGAGGAGATAGAAGAGGAAACACAAGCAAATGCTCCAAAACCTTCCAAAGGAAATGGAAACTCTCCACAAACCCATGAAGAATTTGAATCGGAAAGGATCAAAAAGATGGAAGCCTTCTGGGAGGAAAAGTGGGAAATAATGCAAAAGAAATTCACACATCTACAAAACCAGTTTGACCAAACTGAAAAGGAAAACCAGGCTTTAAAAGTCAGAATCAGCTAACTAGAAGAAAACGAGCAAGAATTAATAAAGCAAACCCAAAAGACCAAGAAATTAGAAGAGAACATAAAATATCTCACCAACAAGGTCATAGACTTGGAAAATAGAGGGAGAAGAGACAATTTAAGAATAATTGGACTACCAGAAAATCCAGAAATAAACAGCAAACTCGACATCGTAATACAAGAGATAATCAAAAAAACTTGCCCAGAGATTCTAGAACAAGGGGGCAATACAGCCACTGAAAGAGCTCACAGAACACCCTCTACACTAAATCCCCAAAAGACAACTCCCAGGAATGTAATTGCCAAATTCCAAAGCTATCAAACAAAAGAAAAAATCCTACAGGAAGCCAGAAAAAGACAATTTAGATATAAAGGAATGCCAATCAGGGTCACACAAGACCTTGCAAGTTCCACTCTGAATGACCATAGGGCATGGAACATGATTTTCAGAAAGGCAAGAGAGCTGGGCCTTCAACCAAGAATCAGCTATCCATCAAAACTGACTATATACTTCCAAGGGAAAGTATGGGCATTCAACAAAATAGAAGATTTCCAAGTTTTTTGCAAATAAAAGACCAGAGCTCTGTGGAAAGTTTGATATCGAAAAACAAAGAGCATGGAATACCTGAAAAGGTAAATATGAAGGAAAGGGAAAAGGAGAAAAATGTTACCTTTTTCTTTTATTCAAACTCTCTTCTATGAGGACTATATTTATATCAATCTATGTATATTAATATGTGGGGGAAATGTAATGTGTAAATAGGGGGAAAAGAAAGACCAAATAGAATAATCTTTCTCACACAAAGATTCACATGGGAAGGGGAGGGGAAGAAAACTCCTATAAGAAGGAGAGGAAGAGAGTTTTTACTTAAACCTTACTCTCAGGGAAATCAACTCTGAGAGGGAAGAACATCCAGATCAATTGGGATCGTGAATTCTATCTTACCCAACAAGGGAAGGGAAAAGGGAAAACCAAGGGGAGAGGGGGGAGGGAACACAAAAAAGGGAGGGAAGAAGAGGGGGGAGGGGGGAGGAACAAAAAGAGAGGGACTAGAAAGGGAAACATATCAAGGGAGGGGACAAAGGGGACTGATTTAAAGTAAATCACTGGACTAAAAGGTAAAGCTGAAGAAGAAAGGTTAGAATCAGGGAAGGATATCAAAATGTCAGGGAGTCCACCAGTGACAGTCATAATTTTGAACGTGAATGGGATGAACTCACCCATAAAATGTAGACAAATAGAAGAATGGATTAGAATCCAAAACCCTACCATATGTTATCTTCAAGAAACACACATGGGGCGGGTAGACACCCACAAGATCAGAATTAAAGGATGGAGTAAGACCTTCTGGGCCTCAACTGACAGAAAGAAGGCAGGAGTTACAATCATGATATCTGATAAAGCCAAAGCAAAAACAGACCTGATCAAAAGGGATAGGGAAGGTAATTATATTTTGTTAAAAGGGACTTTAGATAATGAGGAAATATCACTAATCAACATATATACACCAAATAATATAGCACCCAAATTTTTAATGGAGAAACTAGGAGAATTGAAGGAAGAAATAGACAGTAAAACCATATTAGTGGGAGACTTAAACCAACCATTATTAAATTTAGATAAATCAAATCAAAAAATAAATAAGAAAGAGGTAAAAGGAGTGAATGAAATCTTAGAAAAATTAGAATTAATAGACATATGGAGAAAAATAAATAGGGATAAAAAGGAATACACCTTCTCAGCACCACATGGCACATTCACAAAGATTGACCATACATTAGAAACATGGCACACAAATGCAGAAAAGCAGAAATAATAAATGCAGCCTTTTCAGATCACAACGCAATAAAAATAATGATCAGTAATGGTACATGGAAAACCAAATCAAAAACTAATTGGAAATTAAACAATATGATACTCCAAAATCGTTTAGTTAGAGAAGAAATCATAGAAACAATTAATAATTTCACCGAGGAAAATGACAATGGCGAGACATCCTTTCAAACCTTTTGGGATGCAGCCAAAGTGGTAATCAGAGGTAAATTCATATTCCTGAGTGCATATATTTACAAACTAGGAAGAGCAAAGATCAATCAATTGGAAATGCAAATAAAAAAACTGGAAAGCAATCAAATTAAAACCCCCCAGCAGAAAACCAAACTAGAAATCCTAAAAATTAAGGGAGAAATTAATAAAATCGAAAGTGATAGAACTATTGATTTAATAAATAAGACAAGAAGCTGGTACTTTGAAAAAACAAACATAATAGACAAAGAACTGGTCAATCTAATTAAAAAAAGGAAGGAAGAAAAGCAAATTCACAGCATTAAAGATGAAAAGGGGGACAGCACCTCCAATGAAGATGAAATTAAGGCAATCATTAAAAATTACTTTGCCCAATTATATGGCAATAAATACACCAATTTAGGTGATATGGATGAATATATACAAAAATACAAACTGCCTAGACTAACAGAAGAAGAAATAGAATTCTTAAATAATCCCATATCAGAAAATGAAATCCAACAGGCCATCAAAGAACTTCCTAAGAAAAAATCCCCAGGGCCTAATGGATTCACCAGTGAATTCTATCAAACATTCAGAGAACAGTTAATCCCGATACTATACAAACTATTTGACATAATAAGCAAAGAGGGAGTTCTACCAAACTCCTTTTATGACACAAACATGGTACTGATTCCAAAACCAGGCAGGTCAAAAACAGAGAAAGAAAACTATAGACCAATCTCCCTAATGAATATAGATGCAAAAATCTTAAAGCGGATACTAGCAAAAAGACTCCAGCAAGTGATCAGAAGGGTCATCCACCATGATCAAGTAGGATTTATACCAGGGATGCAGGGCTGGTTCAATATTAGGAAAACCAACCACATAATTGACCACATCAACAAGCAAACCGACAAGAATCACATGATTATCTCAATAGATGCAGAAAAAGCCTTTGATAAAATACAACACCCATTCCTATTAAAAACACTAGAAAGCATAGGAATAGAAGGGTCGTTCCTAAAAACAATAAACAGTATATATCTAAAACCATCAGCTAATGTCATCTGCAATGGGGATAAACTATATGCATGCCCAATAAGATCAGGAGGGAGTGAAACAAGGATACCCATTATCACCTCTACTATTTGACATTGTACTAGAAACACTAGCAGTAGCAATTAGAGAAGAAAAAAGAATTTGAAGGCATCAAAATAGGCAAGGAGGAGACCAAGTTATCACTCTTTGCAGATGACATGATGGTCTACTTAAAGAATCCTAGAGATTCAACCAAAAAGCTAATTGAAATAATCAACAACTTTAGCAAAGTTACAGGATACAAAATAAACCTGCATAAGTCATCAGCATTTCTATATATCTCCAACACAGCTCAGCAGCAAAAACTAGAAAGAGAAATCCCATTCAAAATCACCTTAGATAAAATAAAATAACTAGGAATCTATCTGCTGAGACAAACACAGGAACTATATAAAAACGACTACAAAACACTCTCCACACAACTAAAACTAGACTTGAGCAATTGGAAAAACATTAACTGCTCATGGATAGGACGAGCCAATATAATAAAAATGACCATCCTACCCAAACTTATTTATCTATTTAGTGCCATACCCATGGAACTCCCAAAATATTTCTTTACTGATTTAGAAAAAACCATAACAAAGTTCATTTGGAATAACAAAAGATCAAGGATATCCAGGGAAATAATGAAAAAAACACAAATGATGGGGGCCTTGCAGTCCCAGACCTTAAACTATATTACAAAGCAGCAGTCATCAAAACAATTTGGTACTGGCTAAGAGACAGAAAGGAGGATCAGTGGAATAGACTGGGGGCAAGAGACATCAGCAAGACAGTATATGATAAACCCAAAGATCCCAGCTTTTGGGACAAAAATCCACTATTCAATAAAAACTGTTGGGAAAATTGGAAGACAGTGTGGGAGAGACTAGGAATAGATCAACACCTCACACCCTACACCAAGATAAATTCAAAATGGGTGAATGACTTAAACATAAAGAAGGAAACCATAAGTAAATTGGGTAAACATAGAATAGTATACATGTCAGACCTTTGGGAGGGGAAAGACTTTAAAACCAAGCAAGACATAGAAAGAGTCACAAAATGTAAAATAAATAATTTTGACTACATCAAATTAAAAAGCTTTTGTACAAACAAAACCAATGTAACTAAAATCAGAAGGGAAACAACAAATTGGGGGGAAAGTCTTCATAAAAACCTCTGACAAAGGTTTAATTACTCAAATTTATAAAGAGCTAAATCTATTGTGCAAAAATCCAAGCCATTCTCCAATTGATAAATGGGCAAGGGACATGGATAGGCAGTTCTCAGATAAAGAAATCAAAACTATTAATAAGCACATGAAGAAGTGTTCTAAATCTCTTATAATCAGAGAGATGCAAATCAAAACAACTCTGAGGTATCACCTCACAACTAACAGATTGGCTAACATGATAGCAAAGGAAAGTAATGAATGCTGGAGGGGATGTGGCAAAGTAGGGACATTAATTCATTGCTGGTGGAGTTGTGAACTGATCCAACCATTCTGGAGGGCAATTTGGAACTATGCCCAAAGGACAATAAAAGAATGTCTACCCTTTGATCCAGCCATAGCACTGCTGGGATTGTACCCCAAAGAGATAATGGACAAAAAGACTTGTACAAAAATATTCATAGCTGCACTCTTTGTGGTGGCCCAAAATTGGAAAATGAGGGGATGCCCTTCAATTGGGGAATGGCTGAACAAACTGTGGTATATGTTAGTGATGGAATACTATTGTGCAAAAAGGAATAATAAAGTGGAGGAATTCCATGGAGACTAGAACAACCTCCAGGAAGTGATGCAGAGCGAGAGGAGCAGAACCAGGAGAACATTGTACACAGAGACTAATACACTGTGGTATAATCGAACATAATGGACTTCTCCATTAGTAGCGGTGTAATGTCCCTGAACAATCTGCAGGGATCTAGGAGAAAAAACACTATTCATAAGCAGAGGCCAAATTGTGGGAGTAGAAACACCGAGGAAAAGCAACTGCCCAACTACAGCGGTTGAGGGGACATGACAGAGGAGAGACTCTAAACGAACACTCTAATGCAAATACTAACAATATGACATTGGGTTCGAATCAAGAACACATGTGATACCCAGTGGAATCACGTGTCAGCTATGGGGCGTGGGGAGAGAGGAAAAGAAAATGATCTTTGTCTTTAATGAATAATGCTTGGAAATGATCAAATAAAATATTATTTATTAAAAAAAAAGCTAAGTCAAAGCATGTGTATGTTTATGATAGTCTTATATTAAGGATACTAATGAAATGCATATTAATGAAGACTATAGGCTCAACTAAGAAAATAAAACATCCAAAATATAACTTTACCTGCCCTTTTACCAATTATACCACTTAGAAAGTAAAAAGTAAATGAATATTTGTTTTTAAAAGTAACTTCAGAGATCTTTGTTTTAAAAGATGTTCATTATATTAAAATATAATAATTGACATGAAATGGGAATTTTTAACAAAACAACCGACTTATCTGCTAAAAAAAATCCAATCTATAGGTTTTTTTTAAAGGACCCAATGTATGGTTTACAAAATACCCAATATATAAGAGAAAAGAATCCAATTTATAATAAAATAATCATAGTACCACTCTGTTGCAGTAGTATAAAACTAGACACAAAGTGTTCATCATCTGGAGAATGCTTAAATTAACAATGGTATATGGATGTAAAGAAATATAATTAGTCAGAAAAAAAGGATGATTAAAAATAAGAATTCAGAGAAATATTGGAAGATTTATATGAAGGGATGCAAAATGAAAGAAGCAGAACAAAAAGAACAACACACAAATAACTACAACAATGTAAATAATGGGATCACTAAAAGTAATTCCAACTTTGATTAGATGAAGACCAATTGGACTTGGACTTGAGGTAATGAAGAACTGGGTTCATATCCTGTCTCTAACACTAGCTTTATAACCAAGGGAAATGCATTTACTCCTTCTAATCTTTAATTTCCTCATCTATAAAATAAAAGAGTGAGACTAAATGACATCAAAATTCCATTTCCAGATCTAAATTGACAAGTTTGATCTCCCCCTCATGGAAGAGAGGTGGAGGCTTATCAAGCTATAACATATATCTCAATTGGATGTAGTCTCTGTTTCAGGTGTTTTTGCTTAACTTTTTTTTTATTATTGTTACAAGGGAGGATTCAATGGTTGGGATGAGTGGAAAAAGAAATAAGAAAAAAGAAAGAGGGAGAGGAAGATGCTTTTCTTCAGAAATGATTGGCATAAAGACAAACAGCACTTTAAAATACATTTAAAGAAAGAGGGGAGAAAGGGAAGGAAAAGAGGGAGGAAAAAGGAAGGAAGCAAGGAAGGAAGCAAGGGAAAAAAAAAGTAGACTTTATTCAACACCTGCTTTGATTATATATTGTCTCCTGTGTTCTTATCACTTCTATAAAATCAAGTTAAACTTCAACAGACCTAAAAACCCATAAAATGTACATATACAGCGTTATCTAGTCTTTAATGTCAGAAAAAATATTAAGTTAACAAAATTTACTCTCAGATAAAAAAGAACTGCAACTAATGTGATATAAAGAATAGCTAAATATTTTATGAAAAGAGGATTAAAGCTTTTGTTAAGGCAGCAATTATGCACTGGTATTCAGCTTAGTGTACCACTCAGCTCAGTGTTCACTCTGGGCTCATCAGGGATCCCCTGGGTAGGATTAAAACATTTTATCTCTTATCTATAAATAGATCTTTACATCTGAATCAAAAACTCCTTTACAAAAGTAGAGTTGTTGCACCAAAAAGTCAACTAGATTAAGAATTGTATATGGCCCAATTTTGGCTTCTAATCTTATTAGCTATTAAAAGTCCATTAAAAGAAAGCAACATGCAAATAGAGGAAATGGAATATATTTAAAAGTGAGCTTAAAGAACTAAAGTCTAAAAAGGATGTCACTTGTGATTGCAATATATTGAATCTGTGATATAGATGATAGTCAAACAGCACCTAGTTTTCCCAATATTAGAACACAAGTTGAAAGAGGGAGGGAGGGAGGGAGGGAGGAGGGAGGAAGGGAGGGAGGGAGGGAGGGAGGGAGGGAGGGAGGGAGGGAGGAAGGAAGGAAGGAAGGAAGGAAGGAAGGAAGGAAGGAAGGAAGGAAGGAAGGAAGGAAGGAAGGAAGGAAGGAAGGAAGGAAGGAAGGAAGGAAGGAAGGAAGGAAGGAAGGAAGGAAGGAAGGAAGGAAGGAAGGGAGGGAGGGAGGGAGGGAGGGAGGGAGGAGGGAGGGAGGGAGGGAGGGAGGGAGGAAGGGAGGGAGGGAGGGAGGGAGGGAGGGAAGGAGGGAGGGAAAAAGGAAGGAAGACATTCACCACCAATGTTCTCTCTTGCAAATTCAGTACTCCAGCACCAATAATCAATCAATGAATCAATGCACATTAAACGCCTACTATGTGCCAGGCACTGTGCTAAGCACTGGACCAAGAAGAAAGAAAATGCTATAAACAGTTAAATGAACCAGGAGCTTGTCATAAAGTGCCAAGAGAAGTAATAACAACAGTATCAATAGCAGATATTTAGATGGTGCTTTAAATTTTACAAAGAGATTTATAAATATTATCTCATTTAAATATTCTCTCTCCCACCCCTCATCTAGGTACTACAGGCATTCCATTCCATTTATAGATGAGAAAACTAAGGCTCAGAGAGATTTTGAAAACTTGCCCAGTAGATGATGATGCATTTAGCTCATTGAGCATATATTATCTTCATGATGAGGCTGAGTCTACTAATATGTTTATTTATTCTACCTCTATGATCCTGTTATCCCTCCAAGCTAGAATGCCCTCCTTGATTCTTAACTGTCTTTCCAATCTCAATTTAAGTTCTACCTCCTCTGCTTTGAAGCAGAGGGTCCTTCACACAGACCTCTTCAGGTTTAGGACCATATTTGAAACATTTTAATAGTCTCATCTATGTAGATACAAAGCTGGTGCAAACCCCAACCTAATAACACATTTTTAACCCTATGTGACTCTTCTCCATGTTCTCCCAAGAGGCACCCACCCAATGTCACAGCAGTTTTTGCCTGGATCTCTTACTATCACATGAAAAGGACACCAATGTAGTATTTGGGCTATTCCAGGTCCTTTCCTGATATCCTTTATACCAGTGTTTTTGCATAATTGATCCATTGGTGACATGACCCTTTGGATTACCACAATTTTGAAACTTTGGATTGTGTTATTCCAAAGTAATATCTTCCGCTTATTCCCTCCACAGCATAGCACAATGCTTGATAAGCTTCAATGAATGCATGGGGTCTGGAGTCAGGAAAATTTGAATTCAAGTCTGCCCTCAGACAAGCTTGTGACCTTGGGCAACCCACTTAACTTCTAATTGCCTCCATTTCTTATCTGTAAAATGGGAACATCCTGGAGTAGCAAACCACTCCTGTACCTCAGCCAAAAAAACTCCATGGACATAGAGTTGTATATGACTGAACAATAATAACATATGCCAGGCACTATGCTAAGTGCTAGGATTGCAAAAGAAGACAAAAGGCAATCCCTGTTCTCTAGCAGTTTACAGTCTAATGTCTTAGCCTATCAAAAGTCTACAGCAAATATCCATCAATTGACCTGGACATCTATGAGTCAATTAATATATCACATGAGTTAGAAGGGATATTGTTAATTCATTTTATTATCCCCTCAGATTGTCATCTTACTGAGGATAGGACTCATGATTTCTCTAAATTCTGTAAAAATTCACTAGGGATCTAACACACAATCATGTACACAATAGGCACTCAATTCATTAATGATGTGACTGTGCAATTTCCTTTACTCTTCTAATGTTGTTTGCTGTTCTCCAGAAAAATTTCAGTGTCTCAGTGACTGTAAGATAGGAAAAAATACAAGATATTTATTTTCTCAATAGCCCTACTATTGACATTTTCAAGTATTGCACATGCAACCTTGTTGGAATTGTTCCTTTCTTAAGGAAGAAATATTTCTCCAGATCTCAAGTTTATAGCAATGCACCACATTCAGAATGCTTTCCAACTCAACAAGGACTATTGAAAACCCAGTAATATCCTTTCCAGAGGCTATTGAATTGGTGAAACAATGTTTCTTTAGAATGATAGCTCTGAAATAACCCTAACAAATAATTCACTGAGCTTGTCATGAAATATTAGGCCTTTGGAATACAGAAGATATATCAGCAAAAATAATAGTAGAAAACTGAAGTATATTTTTCTATTTAAAAAAAAAAACATTACTTCAGTGAATTACAATTTGCTACATGATATCACCGAAAGATTTTTGCCAGAAACTACAAAATATTGTTTCTCTCTGAAGATTCTAAAGTTAATATTTTAGGGATTTTTTCTCAATTATAACTACCTAAACATATGCAAAAATGAAGTTGAAATCAATCACCCTATTCAGCCCTTATACATTTATCAGGTGAGGACACATCTCAATCAATTCAAAGATGTAAACAAAGCCTAAACACTTCTATTTAATGAGTCAACGAAAGACTTTACACTAAGAAAAATCCTTGAATGAACTGGAGTGATAAAACAGGAAGTGTGTTCTACTGACTTTGTCATGCCCTGTTGGTTGCTTATAAATCATCAAGCCAGAAAAAGTCCAAGAGATTCAAACATGGTAGACGAGTGCTAAATCTCTGAGAAAGAATGGGGGTTGACCAGAGGAGAACCTCATGAACTTCAGAGTTCTGGTGGGCTTCCAATTCTTCCCACTGACATCCAAGCAACATCCTCAAATCACCTTATAAGAGTAAGGACAAACTAGATAGAGATTCACAACTCTAAGAGCCCAGAAGAAAAGTTACACTATAGTGAGGGAGAATATCAGTGGGGGCTCAAACAGAAGGTCTAGAATTTGTGAACTTTATCTTTACCAAATGTACTCCCTAAACCAGAGCCCACTTTCTCCTGGATTTTGTATTTACTAAGTGGAGAGTGTGTCAGACATTTAGAGAGCTGCTTTATATCAATCACACATTTCATTAAGTACTCTTTTTCTAAAAGCTGATTAATTCTGGATGATTAATGATAATCAACCCATAATCATATTGGCAAGCTTGCCAATGGGGCCACTCATGAGCAATACAGCATTAAAGAGATCCCCTATTTTGTACAAACAAAATCAATGCCACCAAGATTAGAAGGAAGCAGAAAGCTGAGAAGGGGGAGATTTTATGCAAATTTCTTTGATAAAGATCTTATTTCTCAAATATTTATAACTAAGTCAAACTAACAAGAATACAAATCATTCTCCAATTGACAAGTAGTTAAAGCAATTTATAGATGAAGAAATCAAAACTATAGATAAAAAAATGATCCAAATCACTATTGATTAGAGAAGTGAACATTAAAAGAACTCTGAAGTACCACCCACACCTATTAGATTAGCTCAAAAAGACAGTAAAAAAAATTGATAAATGTTGGAGGGGATGTGGCAAAATTGGGAACACCAATGCATTGTTAGTGGAGTTGTAAACTGATCCAAGCATTCTGGAGAACAATTTGGAACTATACTAAAAAGGCTATGAAAGAAACTATGTAGATCCTTTGATCCAGAAATGGGTATCCCTACTAGGTCTGTATCCTGAAGAGTTCAATAATAAGGGGAAATGTACAATTATCAACTGTGAAAGGCTTAGCTATTCTCTCAGCAAAACAGTGATCCAAGACAATTCTGAAGAAATTATAATGAAGAATGCTATTCATCTCAAGACAAAGAAATAATGGAATCTGGATGCAGATCAAATATATTGTCTTTCACTTTAATATGTGTCTGTGCATCTATTTGATTTTTATTTTATAAGAGTTTTATTTCACATGATCAAAGCAGAAATATATTTTGCATGACCACACATGTATACCTAGATCAAACTGCTCTCAAGGAGCAGGAGAGAAAAAAGTGAGAGAAAGAATTTGAATCTCAAAATTTTGGAAAACATATATTAAGAATTGTTATTGTGTATCATTCATAAAAAATAAAATATTAACTTTATAATTAGAAAACAGAGAAAAAGAGAGAGATCCCCTAAAACCTCGGGGCTATTCCTAGAACCTGAATGGGATATAGTAGCCACACTCTGAGGACCTAATTCGCCAAAGTGATGGGGTAGTCAGATCATGTGATACCCATGTATTAAAAAATTAGCCCCAAAACGCAAAGCTCTTCCTAAGGTGAGAAATGCTTTTTAGAAAAGACCAAACAATATTTGAATGTTTTTAAGTGCCCTGATAATAAATAATAATGACAATGTTTTATAATAATAAATAAATAACAATAGGCAGAAAGGAAATTCCAATAATCGTGGTTTAGTTTCAAGTCCTTGAAAATATAAATTGTCTTTGGAGGTACAAAAAAAAATGAAATAGTTCCTACACTCAAGGAGCTTGCATTCTAACTAAAGTGGCAATATACACATATGTGGGAATATATGAAAAACATATGCAAAGTAACCTAGCTGAAGAAAATATGTAAAGGAAAATAATTTCTGAAATACTAATGCTAATCCATATAGTGATAAAGATGCAAAAAGAAAAGAATGAAATGAGCATCAATGTAATAATTTAAAAATACATGAAAGGGGACAGAAGGAAGTTCAGAAGGAGACTCTAGCAAAGTAATGTTAAATTTAATATATATATTTTTAAAATAAGCTGAATATGATACACACTCATGGTTTCAGAAGCAATCTTCTTTTTATGTTCTTGGCATACAGAAATGTTGACATTTGTTGATGTCTATTAAATTAAAAAAAGAAAATGTGTGTGAAGGGCAGGAAGAAAGCAGTATGGATGGACCATAGAGTACATGGCTGGAATAATGTATAATAATATTGGAATGGTATGCTAAGGTCAGCTTGTGAATTATTTTAAAGCTAAATAGAATAATTTATATTTAATTCAGAAAGAAATAAGGAGCCACTAGTATTTATTTAATAGAGGAGGTATATGTGGACCATCCAAGGCCACCATTCTAAAAGTCTGAATAATGACTGGAAAACTAGCAAATACTGATAAAAAAAAAAAAGATTGCTCTTGACAAAGATAGTGGCAACCTTTCTGAAGTATCATGCATGTTCACCTAAATTTTAGATGTGACCAGCCAATAGCACATTTTAAGTTGAGAATAATACAATATTGACCTAGAGGATTGAGGTGTAAGGTACTATAAAGTTACACAATTTTATTTACACCAAGAAAATGGAAAAATAAAATGAGAAATTTCTATGTACTCTCATAAACTGACTACATTATCTTCGACAGAAGAGTGCTTCATGTTTGACATTAAATAATTCAATCAGCAAAGTGCCCTCAACTACCTTTCACCCCATGCATTTATCTGTGCTCCTGGGCACACAGGGCATATTTTGAGGTCTACAGGCAGCCATGACAAAAGAGGGAGGTTTTCTCTTTTTTGATAGGCAATGAAGTCTTCCCAAGTTCTGACCCTCAAATGAGGAGATTCCTACATGAGCTGTGGATACAACTGTGTTTCCCTAGGCACAACCATCCCAGCTCCCTTTTATATATACTCTATTCCCCCATTAGAATGTAAGGTCTGTGAATTCAAGATCTGGCTTATTTGGTTATATTTGTATCCATAATGCTCATGATAGTGTTTGGTACATAGTAAGCACTTGATATCTATCCAACCATCCTATGAGACTATACAGAATTACTTTATCATAAGTAGGAATTGTTCCATTCTTTATATTTGTATCCCCAGTAATCAAAACATTGTAGATACTTAATAATTATTTGTTGGTTGACTGATCAATTGAACTCTTCCCTCTTTTTCTTCATACAAGTAAAAAGCAATGTGTTATGATTTTTTTTTAATCTTGTATTTGTAGTTAGAAGACTGAATTTAAGTCCAGGCTCTGCTACTTAAATTTATTAAGTACTTACTGAGTACAAAGTATTGTGCTAAGCACACCAGTGATTCAAACAGAAAAGCAAAATAGTTCCTGCTCTCAAAAAGTTTCAGTATAATGAGGAAGATGACATACAGAGAGGCTATCAAATGCAAATAAATGGAAAGAGCCATCCTTGAGGTGAGGCAGCAAAGTAGAGAGTAATGCACCTTCTCTCATGTTCTCTCCACTGACCAAAAAAAAAAATGGTATTTCTTACTGTTTTCAAACCATCTGATGATGCCAAGAACTCTGATATCAAGAACTTATTTTCCAAGTTTTTAGAAGCTATGGCTGCTGAAGAGTCAGGCTGAAGATCTCAACACCACAAGGAATGATTTTCTGGACAATGGCTTATGGGATTGAGGACAAACTAAGTTAGAAACAGGAGTGCAGGATTCAGGGTCCTTGATTTTGTCCATTGGGGTCTGAAGGTGGTAGGACTAACTTTGTATAGGCATGGGTGTGTGGATAATTTTTATTTATTAATTTTACATGTATATAAGTGTGTATATATATATGTAAGTGTATATACACATTTTGTTTGCTCTTATAGAATACAAACTTCTGAAAGGCAAGGGATTTTTCATTTCTGTCTTTGTAATGTTCTTGGCACATGCAACTCTTTCCCTCAGGATGTCACTTTAAACTTTTATTCTTCAGTTTCTTCATATGTACAGAGTTGAACTAAATGATCTCTAAAGTTCCTACTAGCTCTAAATTCTATGCTTCTTTAGACTCTAGATCACTCTGAAATAGCTACACACAATGACTACATTGCTTCTCTTTGTTCACACATGCTGGCTGTGCATTGCCCTGGCACTTTCTTGGTTCAGTAGACTTTCCCTTCCTCTCCTGCTATTCAATTGTGTTGCCTTCCCTGTTGTGCTAACACTGTAGCAGTTCACAAGAGTTCCTACAACTTAAAAATAGATCCTGGGAATGGAATGCAATGTAATGAAAGTCCAAGTGAAAGGGCACTCAGTCACATGGTCAAGTGTTAGCAACTGTTTAAATGTTACAGGAAAAGTCTCATACAAAGAACATGAGGAACCACCTAATCAGAATAACCTTTTTCCCCTACTTTGAAGACAAAAAATGCTACCCCCACTCCATTCCCATACAAATATATAGAAGGGCAATAAATCTCTTTTGGCAGACAACTTCTCAACTTGGCCCTTGACTGAATACTGCATGTAAAAACAGATACATCACTGAGAGACAAAAAACCTTTCACTATTCAGTGCTTAAATATACTGAAAAAAAATGCAAAAGACAGCTGATTCTGAGCATTGCTCCAACTCAGCAACTCTTTTAAAGGGGATTACAAAAGTAAATTGGTGCCAACTACTCATATTTCTCTGTTTAAGGCACATGTTTTAGGATCTCTTATTCAAAATCATTTCTCTGGTATGAATTTAAATCGATTTGCTATTTTGAATTTAGACCAATATAAAAGTAGGGTTAAATATGATGGCTTGGAATTTAGATTTTGTTTTTCCTTCAAGCTCAAGCACTGGAATTTTTTTTTTAAGTTTCTGGCCCTCAGTACTGCATTTAAGTATTCTCTGGGTTCTTTTCTTTGCTGAGAAAGGAGAATGGTGTCCTGAATTGTACTGGACTTGAAATCTGAAAACCTGTATTTTTTCTTAACTACTTATTAGCTCTGTGCCATGTCTCAATTTCCTAATCTAAAATAAAAACAAGAATACCCAGGGCAGTATAATGGGGTACAATGGTGTCAAACTCAGATAGAAATGGGGACCATTAAAACATACATAGCATTTCCTCCAAGCCACATATTGACCGAGTTGTAAAATGGTATATTACTTATAAGTCTATAGCAAGCAATGTAAAGTAATGGTTTATTTGGTCTCCATTTGCAGAGCTATCTTTTCTAATACACTTAGACTTTTCCTTTAGTTTATTCCGTCAAATACACATTTAGTGGGTGAAGATCAGTACCATCATTGACAGCTCTCAATTATATATCAATTCTGCCAATCAATTACCAATGCCAAAGTTTAGAAAACAGGAAAACCATAAAAGTCAGCCAAATGCTGAGAAGTATCATTACCCTAAGGAACAGATGTATACCTGTCTACAGAGATACATTCAGATTAGCTGTTCAGATCTAATCTGATTATATCAAATATTGAGATAGAAATTGATTAATATTAGAGACTGGGAAAGTAGGTTTAAAAAAAAAGGCAAATATCTAACACCTGATGCTTTGTCCCTTTAAGGAGATTTAAATGCAATTGCATTGAGAGACTAATACTGAAGTTTTGGCTGAATGGTTTCACCTGAAGTGACACAGAGTAATTAGAGTTGAATACCAAGGGCAGCCATGGGCTCATGTATGCCACATGCATGTGTGGGTTGCTTGGTAGCTAGATGGAACATGATGTCTCCCTCCCCACCCCTAATTCTTGCTTTAACATTCTGGAGTTCAGATACTCTGTAAAAAGACTTTTAAAACATGGAAAAGGCAAGAAAATCCACCTTTTCTTTTATAGACAAAGGTTAGGGGGAAAGTACCTTAAGCCCATCATGCAGTTAAAATTATTTCATAAGCTAAAGCCAGACACACCCCAAGACTCATCAGACTGCAAGTCTCCTTCGTGAGGCTCTCTTTGAGGTTTGTCTGCATAAGTAGTTTAGACCCTGCTAAGATCTATCCTAAATCTTGGTGGAATAAGACTTGTAAATGCCTCTTCACAAGCAAATTCATTTCATTTTCGAATTAGAGAGATGGGGAAAATGATGAACATTCTCTCTGTCTCTCTGTCTGTCTGTCTTTCTGTCTGTCTGTAGTACCTGACTAAAAAATAATTGCAGAATATATTGTGTTGGGGGATGGAAAGAAGATACCAAAATGGGTCAGGAGTCCCAAAGGTGTCTCCTACACAATCTTCCTCAAAATCCTTCATTCACCGGGAACTCAAAATGGAATAGCATGGAAATGCATTTGGTAAGTACTCACCTACTTCCCAAGCACAGGCTGCAATCACTATCAACTCCTCAGTTTTGGCACACATGCCATAAGAAATGCTATACTGGGCCAGAACAATCATCCCCTAGCTTCAACTCTGATGGTAAAGACCAATGGAAAGGGACCTTACAGACCACCTACTCAAAGCATCATAGACCTACTGGTTGTTGTCATTCAGTCATTTTTCAGTCATGTTCAATTCTTCCTGGCCCCATTTGGAGTTTTCTTGGCAAAGATCATGGAGCGGTTTGCCATTTTCTTCTCCAGATCATTTTACAGAAGCAACTGAGGCAAACAGAGTTAAATGACTTGCTCGATTAATTCATGTCTGAAGCCAGATTTGAACTCGGGAAGATGAGTCTTTCTAGCTCCAGGCCTGGCACTCTATCCACTGGGTCCACTGGGCCCACAGCTGCCCAGAGCTGGAACTGGAGGGCTCTTCAGAAGCTATCTAGTCCAATATTTTATTTTTTTATCTTATTTTTTCCAGATTACATGTGTATATAATTATAATAATCATTTTCTGACATTTTGTGATCCATAATCTCTCCTTCCCTCCCATTCGTATCCCTATCCCAACACAGCAGGTCATACGATATAGTTTACACATGCTATCAATCCAATACATATTTCCATGTTCAACAAATTGTGAAAGAAAAAGCATCGCTTATACTAGAGGAAAATTCATGAAAAATAAGTGAAGAATGGCATGCTTCAATCTGCATTGACTCCATCAGTTCCTTTTTTTTTAACATAGTCTCCCATCCAGGCATCCTATTAGCTCTCAATTGGAAGAAGCTTAGAAATTGTTGGGAGGAAGTCCCTCAATTTTTTCTGATTTTTTTTTTTACAGATTATATGTCAATACAATTTTCAATAATGGTTTTCTGACATTTTGCACTCTATGTTCTCTCCCTCCCTCCCAACCTTCCCCTCATCCCAACCCCTTCATTTTACAGATAAAGAAAATGAAGCCCAGAGAGGGGCAGTGACTTGTCCACAGTGGTAGCACAGGTGGCAACAGAACCTAGAGTCAAAGCTTGGACCTCTGATTGTAAATCTAGTGTTCTTCCTCTTACACATCTTGTGTAACATCAAAGGATCATAAAATCACAGATTTACATCTGGAATCTAAGTCAAGTCTCATATTTCTAAAAAATAAGAAATAAGGAATCAATTTTGTATTGCTGGGATATTGCTGGGGGCCCAAAGATCTCAAGTTCACAAAATTCTAATTCTAGTCCCAGAAAGGGCTTTTGTTAGCACTACTTAGAACCATGGACCATGACAGAATGTAGTCAATAAGTTTCATGTTTCTCTGTTCCAGAACAATGGCATACATGTAAAGGGGAGTGACTAAACAATTGGCAGAGTAGGAAGGGAATAAAATGGAATATTACTATTTCCCCAAAAATGATGAAAGATGAAGAATTTAGAAAATAGGAAGCCTTATAGGAACTGATATGGAGTGAAGAAACAGAGCCAATGAAATAATATACACAAAAACTACAATAACATAATTAGAAAGAACAACCACAACCACAACAAAGAAAATTCAACACTGTATAATAATGAAGCCAGGCTCTAGAGAAGAGATGAGAAAATCCACTTGCCTCCTCTCTTTGCAGAGGTGAAGGACTACAGGGATGTAAGATAACGTATGCCATACTGTCATAATTAATGCACTGGTTAATGTCAATAAACTACTCTTTTCTTCTTCCTCTTTTATTTTTTGTTAAAAACAGAGAAGAGAAAAGCTGTGTAGTTAGAGTTAGAAAACAGATGTGAGGCTCCTCCTAAGGAGAAGCAACTAGATGCTCTAAAGAGAAGAAATAGCTCGTCCTCTGAATAATGATACAGGAGAGCCAAGAAGCTATCAGGTAAGAGATAGAAAAATAGTTAGGCGTCCTAGCTCAAGGCTATTGAGAGAGCCATTAGTTGAAATGATAACAAAAGAGAAACCTATTGTCTTCCTAGGTGCCCAAGACATAATAGAGAACTTCCCAGGAAAAACAACCACACCTACTCACTTCTGGTAATTTACTTAGGTATAGATGATGCTTTCAGAATGATCCTAAAAATTATTGCCAACCATTGGGATATCTTGGGCAAAAAACTAAACTGTTAAAGTGTTTTTCTCCCTGTTGCTCCTAGAAGGAAATGAATGCAGAAAAGAAAAATAAATTTGAGAAATGAATAGAAAACTATGAAAGTGGTGTCTGAGAATGGGTTTTTGAGAATTTGAGAAAAATGAGAATATGTATTTCTGGACCACAGCTTAAAAAACAGAGATGAGTTTTCTGACTAGACTTATAGTACAACTAACAAAAGCTAATAAGAACATATTTGCTAAATCTAATCAAAAGGGCTTTAAATTAAAATAATGAGAGAAATTAAATTAATCACACATACACGTGGGTGTGTGTGGGTGTGTGGGTGTGTGTGTGTGTGTGTGTGTGTGTACCTCCCAAATTAGACACTGAAGTGAGCAACTCCCAACATGGAAAGGATCCAGAAATTCACAGTAGAAAAAAATCCATGAAAAAGCCATAGATTAAAATCCATGTCCTCAAATATCTATATAAAATATCTAAGACTTGTCTTAGTGGTGATTACATCCTTCAAAAGGTGGTAAAATAGTGGCAAGTAGGTGACTCAGTGGACAAAGGACTCAGTCTGGAGACAGGAGGTCATGGATTCAAACTTGACCCCAAATACTTCCTAGCTGTGTGACTCTAGGCAAGTCACTTAACTCCAAATGCCTAAACTTTACCATTCTGCCTTGGACCTGTAAACCTTAAAATTTCTTAGACTTATGAATGTTGGAAATTTCACCATTGGGAAATTTCATACTTGGAAAAAATTTCCTACTAATAGTAAGAACTCTATTGGAATGTGAAACCCCTTGGCATGGGAGGATCCTTCTCCTCCCTACTTAAGACTACTTTAGGACAGAAACCTTTTGCTAAACAATGGAAAGGGCTTTGACCTATGCTTAAGTATAGAACAGGAAGTTCTTTGAGTCATGATTGATTTTAGAATTGATACAATAGAGATACTTGGAATGACAGAACTAGGTCTTGGAAAATACAATCTCCACCCTATTTAGAGTAACAAGATTTAGGAAGGGCTGCAGCAAAGATCAAGATTTAATTATTTGAGAATATGACCTTCAACAGACATGTGCAAAGCCACAGACCTCTAGGAGGTCCTGGGTTAAACTAGAACCACCACTGGCACAGGGGAGACATCGACAGTGATTGGTAGATGTGAGAACTGAGGGGAGGGAACTTAGATGGTTTCCTTAAAGATAGTGGGGTCTGAGGACAGAGGGGGAGAGTTTTTTGCTCTGAGAGGTTTTGCTCTGAGAGGTTTTGCTCTGAAGGAGTCTGGAGGTGGAGGCCCCTGAGACTGTTTCTCCATTTTGGTCACGTGAGTGATAGGGACTGATCTCTTTTCTTTGCCTCAGCTATCTAAGGGCTTGGGCCTTTGGCCCAGCCTAAGGAGAGGGAGTATTTAAGTCCTATTCCCTTCTCTCCCCTTTCTCTTTCTCTCTCTCTCTCTCTCTCTCTCTCTCTCTCTCTCTCTCTCTCTCTCTCTCTCTCTCTCTCTCTTTAATACCTTTCTTCCTCCTGTTTGTAATTAAAAACTCCAAAAGGTTGACTGCTGACTTGAGTTTTCATTTACGAATTACATAGCTGAATTCCTTGGCGACCTTAAATTAATATATATATATCAGTCTTTTAAAGTGATTTCGATATCACAGACCTAATACTGAGTATCAATCCTAAGAGAGAAGATCAGGGTTTTTTAAAAAATTGAGAAACCAACAATAAAGAAATTTTGTAATACATCTGATACTAACAATGAGGAAATAAATGCTACAGTAAAAATGACGAGAACTCTTTGGGGGAAGTGACCACTCTCGGCCAGAATTTGTGACAGAGGAGAAGAAATCAAGGCATAGTTTGATATATAGCCTAGATTTGAGGAAAACAGATTTCAGTGTTCCAAAATTTAGCAAGATGTGGAATAAATGCTTCTTGGGAAATCAGCCCAAAAGTGATGGCCATTCTTAAGAATGGAATTCATAAGACACAAAGGGAAACAAAGCCAATGTGGAAAAAAATTTATTTGTCTGAAGAAAATGACCTGGATGGACAAGAAACTCACCAATCACCTTAAGATTTTTAAAAGAAATATATAGAGTATGGAAGCAAATACACATAACAAAGAATAAATATAAGAAATTGAGTTAAAATTTTTTAAAATAACCTTTGTATAAAATTTATGTGTCTGTATCTTTGAATGTGTTATTTCCCCTCAATAGAAGTAAACTTCTTAAGAGCAAAGACTATTATTTTTGTCTTTGTATCTCCAATATTTTGAACATAGTAAACACTTAACAAATAAAAATAAAAATAAATGGAGCACAATTCTATAAAAATGGCAACAGGCATGCTAAAGCCTTCAATGACCTGTGCCTGAGAAGAGAAACCAAAGACAACAAAATGGAGTGGAGGTTGATATTTTAAGGAAAGGAAGGATCAAAGATGGAATAAGACCTTTACTTGGGATGGATGGAACAATGACAAATAACAGAGAAACAAGAGAAGGCAGATTGCTCAATCTTGTGTCTATTTTCTTTGCAAAAGAGAATAACCTTTACAGTGGATATGATAAAACAAAAATGACTAATGATATCCAAGAGAAGTAAAGAGATAATAAAAGAGTATCTACCTGCCTTTAATGAATTCAAGAGCCTGGTAAGGCCCATAGTAACTACAACTTTCAATCCTGAAAGAACTGACAGATATGATTGCTTGGCCACTATCATGATCTTTAAAAGAATGAAAATGGGAGTGGTATCAACCACAAAATTAGAGCTCAAATGTGCCCATGCTCCAAATGGAGTCTGCCAACTACAAGCAAAAGAATTTGACTTTTATTCCAGAAAAAAAAAATTCTACAAAGGATTATTAAAGAGGTTTTTAGCAAACATCTAAAAAGGGCAAATTCATTTCATCAACAAGTCATTCCAGACTTATCACATTTCCTTTTTTGACAGTATTACTAAACTTGTAGATAAGGAGAATGGGAAGCTAGGTGACAGAGTAATTAAGAGTGCCAGGTCTGGAGTTGGGAAGAGTCATCTTCGTGAGTTCAAATATAGCCTCAAACTCTAACTAGCTGTATGTTCCTGGGCAAGTCACTTAACCTTGTTTGCCTCCACTTCCTTATCTGTAAAATGAGCTGGAAAAAGAAATGGTAAACCATTTGCCAAGAAAACCTCAAATGAAGACTCCTGAAGAGTTGGACATGATTGAAACAACCAAACAATAACAGATGAAGAGAATGAGAGAGATACAGTTTACCTTGATTACAGCAAAGCTTTGGGTAAAGTATTTCATATTATTCTTGTGAAGAAGATGGAGATATGGACTAAATTATAATCAGATGAATTGAGATGTGCCTTACTGGGCAAATTCAAAGAGTAATTGTTCATGGTTTAATGTCAATGTAGCAGGTCTCCAGGAGAGTGTTCCAAGGGATCTATGTTAGGCACCCACCTCCAACCCACCCAGCAATTTAACATTTTCTTAATGACATTGTTAAAGTCTAATCAAATTTTCTGATGACACCATGATTGGAGAAATAGCTAACACACTGGATGGCAGAATTCCAAAGGAATTTGACAGGCTGGAACATCAAACTGAATCAGATAAAATGGAATTCAATACATTTAAAATCTTTATATTTGTATTTGGTTACCAAAAAAAAAATCAATTTCACATTATCTTTATTACTTTGTTTTCCTTCTCTATTATGCGTTCATGTAGATGTTTTCTAAATAGCCCCAAGAAGATAAGGTGTATGTGTATGTGTGGAGATGCGGGATAAAGGAATTCCTCTGCTCTCTTCATTTAGCTCTTTCATCATCGTACTTTTTCCTTACCATATTTCACTATTTCCTATCTTATATTTTCCCCCTCTTTTATGTCTTCAGCTCCTACATGGAAAGTGGAGGAAAAGAATAATTGTTTTAGCTTTAACTTTTTTTCCTTCATTTCATTCTTACTTACGGCATACCTATATAGAGTCAAGCAGGTTTGAGTGGCTATCCTCCTTAAGGAAGTAATCCCTGGAGTTTAAGAGAAATCCTGCCCCACCCTGACTTCGCCAAGCCAATCACACAGTCTGACAACCCAGAGGCTACTGCCCCCAATGGGTACTCCCACCAAGCAATGGGAATGATACATTAAGAAAGATATTAATTCATCCAATTTATGACCGCAGTAGAGGCTCCTCCAATAGGATGCCAACCAGATTGCCCAGAGGATTAAAAGCAGTCATTGGGAGGGCAAGGAACACCCTCCCCACTACCAACTCTGATTTATTTTCACTAGACCATAGAGTCTCCTGGATACCAGGATGAGCTCATCTGTCCCGATGCTGAACCGAAACCTTTGGTTTAACAAAGGATTTGCTGTTCACAGCAACACAACTGGTTCACTCCTGCACAGGAATGATTCCATTCAGAATGTTCTCTTTGGCTACCAAAGTTAAAGTAATCAAAAGACGATTCCCCCACTTCGTGACATGTCTACCGTACCTGATATGTCTACCCAGTTAAGCTGTTGATAGTCACTTAAATCAGGTGTTCCCGGGTTATATTCACGTCTATTCAGGCAAAGCATTAAAGGACAAAATACAATTAATGTCACAGTAAAGTGACAGTGAAAAGAACAGCTATTAAAGTATCCTTAATATCCATTAGCCTAGTTTGAACAATCTTCCTCAGCAATATAAAATACCTCCTTTAAAAAGACAAACGGGGGCAGCTGGGTAGCTCAGTGGGTTGAGAGCCAGGCTTAGAGACGGAGATCCTGGGTTCAAATCTGACCTCAGACTCTTCCTACCTGTGTGACCCTGGGCAAGTCACTTAACCCTCATTGCCTAGCCCTTACCACTCTTCTGCCTTGGAGCCAATACACAGTATTGATTCTAAGACAGAAGGTAAGGGTTTAAAAAAAAAATTTTTTTTTAAAGACAAACACAGGCATTATCTTGACTCTACAAAGGGAGCCTCAACTTTGAAACAGGCAACATGTTAACAGAATTGTGGTTTGTCCACAAACATACAAATAAATTTGGCTAATGAGAAACTAAGGAATTTGGGGGAGAACAGGCACCCCTCTATTTCTCATCTAAAGGCTTTCAGGACTGCATTTTTAAAGGATTGGTTTCCTTCTGTGACTCAAATGTCCCTCTATCTTATCCACTTTCTGACAGGGGCACAGCACTATTAAAATGAGAACAGAGTGATGATTATTGGGGAGGGGGGGGTTGATATTCTTCACTGATATCTTTTTGTCTTTACACACACAATCATTTGAGGGGAGTCCTTCCTACCACCACTAAGTCCTCCTTTGTGACAAAGAAGAACAATTAAAGGCATTCAGTCCCTTTTTTTTTCTAATAAATGTGAAGGTCAATTATATTCTAATAAAGTCAATCCAGAAAGTGTTGAATCAATATAAGAGAATAATTGCACACCTCACCAAATCCTACCCATTGCTTCTTGACAAATAAAAGAAATACCATTTTTCTAGAAGCATATATCTAAAGATGAAAGACTTGCAGGCCATCTGGTCGACCTCCTCATTTTACAGATGAAAACCATGAGACTCAAGGAATTTAAGTGGCTTGCCCAAGGTCACCCAGGTAGTGTCAGCTAGTCTAGTTGAGCCCAAGTCGTCTAAGTATATGGCCTGTAGTCAATATCAATGAATATTTCCCTGCTTCAGACCTGAATTCAAGCCCTTTCCCCATGTCCTCTTCACTTCCCAAATTGCCCAAAGATCCCTGCATGGGTCCCAGATCCAAACCACCCACTTCAGGCCTCTGTCTTGACTCCAGGGCCTTCTCCAGTGCTCTTAAGGCCCTTCTCCAATCAGATCCACTCTAATTGCCAGCTCTAGACTCACTTTATTCCACACAGCTGGAAAATTAGTCTCCTGGGCCTCTCTCACAGTACCACCACCACCTCCTATGAGGCTAGACCTCTTTTCTGGTTCTCCTCCTTCATGTCTCATTGTTACTCCTCTGTTTGACTTTTAAAGCTTTCACAAAGGGGACAGCTAGGGAGCTACATTTCCTAGCTGAGTGACCCTAGGCAAGTCACTTGACCCCCATTGCCTAGCCCTTACCTCTCTTCTGCCTTAGAACCAATACCAGTATTGACTCCAAGATGGAAGGTGAGGGTTTCATTTATTTTTAAAGCCTTCACAACTTGGATCCTTCCCACCCCTTCAGTCTTCTTAGGCTTATCCCCTTCCATTATACTCTACCAACCAAGACACTGTCCTTCTTGCTGTTCCTCACATACAACATTTCATCACCTGTCCCATGCCTAGAACATTCTCCCTTTTCATCTCTGCTTCCTAGCTTCATTGGCTTCTTTATCTTCCATTAATATCAATTCAAATCCTGCCATCTGCAAAAGGTCTTTTCTTGTCTCCCCCCCCCCATGATATTAGCATATTTTCTATGAAATTACCTTTCATTTACACTATATATTTTTGTATGTTTTCTCCCCCCATTAAAATGTGAACTCTGTAGGAAGGGATTTTCTTCTTTTTTTTTTTACTTTGTATCATCAAAACTTAGCACAGTGACTGGTGCATATTGAGTGCTTAATAAATGCTTGACAAATAATAAATCAATTTCTGGCTTCAAAAGGTGTCTCTCAACATACTAGCAAATATGACTTCATACCCTCTCCACATTTTCATACTGTTATAATAGATGCAGAGCAGCAGATGGATTTGTGATTTATATTTGACTTCACAAGTTATCAAATAACTAAAAATAAAATTTGATCTTCATAACCAATTCAATTCAACAAATATTTATGATGAAACTATTGCATGCAAAGAACTAGCTAGGCACTTGGAAAGTTAGAAATTTTAAATAAGAAATAGTCCCTCCTCATCATGGAGTACACAATCTAGTAATAGGAAACATATGGAATGACTAGCTTTTTTTTTTTTGACATTTTGCCACAAGAAGAAATGTTTTATAGACATATAACTCATTTTCAGTGGGGGACAGGGAGACAGACAGACAGACAGACAGACAGAGAATACTTATTTACTGAAAAAAAAATTCTAAGATAAAATATGGGTGACAGACTGCCTCTTGAGGAGCTATATAGCCATTCAATTCCATAATCCAATCTGGGAAATAAGCAGTCTTCATCTATTTAGGTTTTCCTGTATGAACTGTTATGCTTAACTATTTTGAGTAGTTGAGAATCTCATATCCTGAGGCTTTCAAGTGTACTGGGGCTTGACATAATCAAGCATAATGTCATACACAATCCTGCTTTTGACTTGTTTATCTTTGGAAATATAAAATGCCAAAGCTAAAGAAACAAGAAGTGGACAACCTGGAGTCAGAAAGACTTGAGTTCAAATTCAATCTCTTATTACATGACTCTTGCCAAATCACTTAACCTCTATCTGTCTCTGTTTCTTCAATGAGAATAATAATAGTGCATAACTCTCAGGTTTGTTGTAGTGCTCAAATAAGATAGTATTTGCAAATAGCTTAGTACAGTGACTGAAGCATAAGAATATACTTAATAAATATATTTATTTCTTTCCTTCCTTCACAAGAAAAAAAAAACTAACAAAGATGTCATTAAAAAGTTGCACAGCAAAATACTGGGTTAAGACATTCTCAGGGAAATTCTACCAAAGGAAAAAAAAATGTGGTACCCACGTTTCAAAAACACAGTGAAAAGGAAAAGAAGTGACAAATTCCTTCTATGAAGAGTTAATTCTTAAAGTGAAAAAAAGACAACACTAAGGGGAAAGAACCAACATCATTAATGATATTAAGACAAAAATACTAAATAAAATAATCACAAGCAGAAATCAGCCATATATGAAAAAACTATCCAATGTGACCAAGTAGTATTTATAAATGGAAGGCAAGGGTGGTTTGGTATCAGGGGAAAAAAAGAATCTTCTCAACAGGAGAATAAAATAAATACTATTTGATCATATCATAAGACACAAAACCAATAACATACAACATTCAGTTTATTTTTTTAACTTTATAATATAGGAATAGAAACCTCTTTCTACAATATAATAAAAATGTGTATTTAAAACCATGAATTACTAGATAGAATGTAGAAACACTACAGAAATTGCCATTAAAAAAACAGGTGTTAAGCAGAAATGTTGACTCTTACCATTCCAAATTAAACAGTTCTAAGTCTTAAACATAGCAGTATATCATGAAAAGAAATTAAAGGCTAGCCATTAGTATATTTCTCATCCCTTTCACAGCCAAATTAAAAAAAAAAAACTTTCTATACTCCTTGCCTTCACTTTCTCTCTTCTCATTCAATTCTCAACCCCTGAGTGCAGTTTCTGACTTCATCACTCAACTGAAATTACTCTCTCCCAAGTCACTAATGACCTCTCTGGAGCCAACTGTTGGAGCTAGCTGGGAACGTGAATCCTATGGTCCTCCACCTTTGAATTTTGTGGGCAAGTCAGATTTTTTTCCCCAACTACTGCCCTTCCATCAGATCCTTTGGTTCCTGCCTGTTCTCCACCCCTCACTCCAGGACAGCAGAGAAGCTTCTGAATCAGCTAGGAAAAGTCAAAAGGAGACACTAACTTTTTAGACCATCTAAGTCTTCTTACTCCCGACTCCTGCATTTTCTAAGGTTAATGGTCCCCAACAATGTGGATAACCTCTTACCCAATTTAGGAGCTTTTAAATCTTTAATATAATGGAGACTGCTAAGCCTAATAAGCTCATACAAATTCTTAAATGGGAAACTTTGCTTCCTGGATAGTCACAATGTGTAATGGAAATTCCTTAGAGAAATGTTGGAGCATGTATAAACAGTTTGTAATTGATTTTAGTCTGCTAAGCACATGGCTAAGAGAAGCCTAAGCATGGGCTGGGCAGCAGTCAGAACTGGGAATGCTTCCAAAGGGCCTTAGTGGGACCCAAACATTACTCTCTCTCTCTCTCTCTCTCTCTCTCTCTCTCTCTCTCTCTCTCTCTCTCTCTCTCTCTCTCTCTCTCTCTCTCCTCTCTCTCTCTCTCTCTCTCTCCTCTCTCCCCTCTCTCTCTCTCCTCTCTCCTCTCTCTCTCTCTCTCTCTCTCTCTCTCTCTCTCTCTCTCTCTCTCTCTCTCCTCTCCTCTCTCTCTCTCTCTCTCTCTCTCTCTCCTCTCTCTCTCTCTCTCCTCTCTCTCTCTCTCTCCTCTCTCCCCTCTCTCTCTCTCTCCTCTCTCCCCTCTCTCTCTCTCTCTCTCTCTCTCCTCTCTCTCTCTCTCTCTCTCTCTCTCTCTCTCTCTCTCTCTCTCTCTCTCTCTCTCTCTCTCTCCTCTCTCTCTCTCTCTCTCTCCTCTCCCCCACCCCACCCCTCTCTCTCTCTCTCTCTCTCCTCCCCCCCCCCTCTCTTTGTTCTCTCCTGGTTTGAATCCCTTATTGATATAGTAAGAGATAATGCTACAAGAGGAAAAGCCCTGGACCTTCTCCCTTCTGAAGCTCACATGTAGCCCTGTGAAATTAACCTTAGTCCTTTGCTTCTGCATTTATTCTTTTCTATTGCAGGATGGGATTGGAGGGATTGGTGAAAGGATTGGGGACTCTAAATCTTTAGAGTTTTTAAAGGAGAAGAGGGGGAGTCCCAGCATCCCAGTGTATGGGCTCAGTACTGATGCCCCCAAAGAGCAAAGAGTGACCTTTGGGACCTAGCCAAGAAGTACCTAAGATGAGGTTCTTCTGGTAATTACGCCATATGTGAACATGAACTTGAAAGGACCGTTTTGGGGTAGAAACAGTATTAAAACTGAGTTTACTTTTCCCAGAGACTGGAGTGGTTAAGGGGAGAGTGTGTCACTGGTATGTTGGGAATGGGAGAAAATAAAAGTGTTTTTTAAAAATATGTATCCCACATAGATATCCCTTTATAAAAGCTAATTGATGTTAATATTTACTTCTTTCTTCTCTGGGCTCTGTTCCAGGTTCTGTGAACTTCTTTCTCCACCATTGCCTATCAGCCTTCTTGCTCTGAAATTACTCATGTATTGATTTGTTTCTGCCAGAACCTCCATATTCACTTCTTCATTCTGCTCTGGGCTCCCTCCACTCCTGACTCTCCAGACTGCTTTGTCCACTAAACACTGTGTCCTCTCCTCCCTCCACTTTTGAGCTTCCTTTTATGCCTTCTTCCATTAGAATGTAAGCTATTTGAAGGCAGAGACTGTCTTTATTTTCATTTCAATTCGTATTCCAAGTACAGAAATGTACTGGCAGATATAGTAAGAGCTTAAAAAATGCCTCTTAATTGTACTAAATATTATTTGACCTAGTAACTGTGGCTGGGGCACTAGTTACTGGTGGATAACAGTACAGAGAGGAGCACAACTAACTGGTAGGGGCTTGAACTGATAGTATTAGAGATAAGATACCCACAAACCTTAAGCAATCTCTTAGAACTAAGCTACCTGACTCTGTGGGAGTAAAGCATAGCGTATTCTATACATTAATATAATAAACACAAATCATAATATTATCTCACAATTTTAGCTCAGGAGTCCCCAGGACAGGGAAGGAATTAGGGGGTTGAGAATTCTTCTGCCTCATCAACAAAAAGAATTTATTAATTTATTATATGGCAAGTGGACAGTTAGGTAGTTCAGAGAATAGAGCACCAAGCCTGGGGTTAGGAAGATTTAAGTTCAAATCTGACCTTAGACATTTATTAGCTTCATGACCCTGGGCAAGTCACTTAAACCCTCTTTGCCTCAGTTCCTCGTCTGTAAAAAAGGGAAACACGGGAGAAGGAAAGGGCAAACCACTCCAGAATCTTGCCAAGAAAATCCCATTGTGAAAGTCCATGGCATCACATAGAGTCAGACACAATTGTACTACAAATGTGCCAGGTACTATGTTAAGGCTACAAAGAAAGGAAGAAATAGCCCTTGCCCTCAAGGAGTTCACATTCCAATGGGGTGCTTACGTGGTACAGGTTAAGTGCTGAAGGAATTCACAGAAGTGGCTAATCAATTAATATTAAGGGTCAACTAGGTGGTGTTACCCTAAAGGGTAACTACATTTCCCGAGAGCCCACTGACTTCCTGTCATTACGAACTTCCTGTAGACAGGGAATAAATATCTAGGGGACAGTTCTGCTCTTCCTCTTTTGGCATGCAGCCAATGGTGATGGTGGTAAGGTGGGGATTTTGAAATGGCTAATCAGCCATGAACATGTGGTTTTTGTTTTGTATCCTCTTTATTCCCTGATTTCTAATGATCCTTAACAAACCTCCTCAAATATATTTTTATTATTAGAGATTAAATGTTAAATTTTACAGTGGCTTAGTGGATACAGTGCCTGTCTCAGAAACAGGAGGACCTGGGTTTGAATATGGCCTCAAGGAGCCCTGGGAAAATCATTTGCCTAGCCCTTGCCCTTCTGTCTTAGAGCTGTAACTAAGACAAAAAGTAAGGGTTTTTAAAAAGATCTGTTTAATGAAGGAAAATGTATTAGATAAGAGTTGGGCCTAACCTACACCTTGAAGTAAGATTTAGAGAAGCAGGAAGAACATTTCAAAACATAAAAAGTCATATTCAGGCAAGCATAAGCATGGAACAATCAGAATGGAGTGAATGTTGGAAGTAGTAGGAATAAGGTTGGGTAACTAGGATGTGGAGAAATTCTGGCAAGCTTTGTAAGGAAGGCAAAAGAATTCTTACATGATGTGATCCATGAGAGGGTACCATTTAAAAAAAAAAATCTTTGGGCAGGCAAGTTAGTTAGGGAAAGTAATGAATCCTGATACCAGGAGAGAAGAGTTCTTTGATGAAGGAAATTTAAAAAGGAGTCAATGGACAGGGCAAAGGACTAAATATTGGGTAATATCTGGAATTAGGAACCAACAAGAAAAGTAACTGGCAAGAAAAGTATGATGGGGAGTGTCAAGATGGCCATGGCCAAAAAAAAAAGGTTCACTGTATTAAATGCTATGGAGAAGACAAATATAAATAAAAGTAGACAATGGTCATTGGGTTTAGCAAGAGGTAATTAGCTAGTGATTTTTTCAGAAGGGATTAAAGTGTTAAGGAAATGGAGACAATGAGATTTATGCAACACTAGCAGAACTTTCAAAGTAGAGCCCTCAAGGTGGTTCTCTTGGGATCCACCAGCCTCCAGCCTCTCCTAGACACATTGTCTAAAGGCTGCCTTGGAAAGAACACCCTTTACCACAAAGGAAAATGTAAGCATGTATCACAGGCTGCTCTTCTTTCCTTCTCGCGTTCCTATGCTGCCATCTAGTGGACCAGTATTAAAAGAGGTGTGTTCAAGCTTGAAGAGGGTAAGGAGAATTAGCTGGATTCATCAGAATATGAATACTAATGAGCAGGAAGTCCAAGGGATGGTCCCTGTATGAGACAATTAACTTTGCTTAGTACAAAGCCATAGGTAACACAGGATCAGTCCTAATCATATCTCTTCAAACACATAAAAGTCCTGACCAGTCAACAAATCACAGAATTTTAGAACTAGTCCATTCTCTTAATTTTAGAGATGACATTTTACAAGGCAGAAAAAGTCAGGTGACTTACCCAAAGTCATACAGTTCATACATACTATTTATTGAGTCAATAACAATCCTTCTATCTCCGTGTCCTCACCCTACCTCTTAAATATGAATATAGTCTTCTCAACATACTTTGGAATCCAGTGACACTGGCATCCTTGCCATTCTTCAAACACAAAACTCCATCCTTCTGCCTCTAACTTCATCATTCAACTGAAACTGTTCTCTCCAAAATTACTAATAATCTCTTAATTTCTAATCTAATGGCCTTTCCTCAATCCTCATCCAACTTGACCTCCTTGTAGTCTTTGACACTTTTTGACACTCTCACCTTGATATATCTCTTCTCTCTAAATTTTTTGGCAAACATTCTGACCTTCTCTTTTCTCTCTATACTACCTTACTTAGTGATCTCATCAGCCCCCATAGAATTAATTACTACCTCCATGCTAATGATTCTCAACTACACAGGTTTTTGGTTATTTTTTTAATGTTGGGTAGAGGCTAGATTAGAACCAAAGAAAAAGAAATTAAAGAAGTCCTTATAGTATTTTTAAACACATTGAACATAACAGAGAGAAAACCAAAAAAGCAGGATAGCTTTGAAAGTTATAGATTACATGAGTTGATGGGGATATGATTGAGGATGTAGATAGACTCTAAACAATCACCGTAGTGCAAATATCAATATAATATGGAAATAGGTCTTGATCAATGATACATGAAAGTTACAGATTGAACTTTAAAAGAAAACAAGTTTAATTAAGTGGTTTTCTGTTTTATATGCAATATTCTTTCTTTTCATATATGCATCATTATAGAGAGAAATATTTAATATCTAATGTATTTGTTGTTTAAATTCAAAATACATTTTAATTAAAAATATCAAAGGACCTACTATAACAAAAATATTTATTGCAACTCTTTTTGTGATAGCAAAAAATTGGAAATTGAGTGGTTCATCAATTGCAAAATGGCTGAACAAGTTGTGGTATGATTGTGATGAAATACTATTGGACTATAAGAAATTACAAGCATAATAACTTCGAAAAATCCAGAAAGACTTGCATGAACTGATGCAAAGTGAAATGAGCAGACCCAGAAGAACATTGTGTACAGTGACAGCTATATTTCTTGATAAACCTAGTTATTCTCAGTAATGCAGTGATCTAAGATAATACCAGACGATGTCATCTGCCCTCTGAGAAAGAACTGATGGAATCTGAATAGAGACTGAAACACTCTATTTCACTTTATTTCTTCTTTTTTTGTTGTTTGAGATCTCTTCCACAAAATGACTAATATGGGAAAGTGTTTTGCATGATCACACATGTGAAATCTATATAAAATTGCTACTGTTTCAGGGAGGGAAAAGGGATGGGAGGGAAGAAAAGAAGAAGAGTTATAAGGAGGAAATTTGGAACTCAAAAAAAATTTTAATGAACATAAAAAAATGTTTCTACATGAAATTGGGGAATAAAATATAATTTAAAAAAAGAAAAATCAATTGACAAATGGTCAAAGCATATGAATAGGCAGTTTTCAGATTAAGAAATCAAAACTATCAATAATCACATGAAAATGTGTTCTAAATCTCTCCTGATTAGAGAAATGCAAGTCAAAACAACTCTGAGGTACAACCTCACACCTAGATTGGCCAATATGACAGTAAAGGAAAATAATAAATGTTGGAGGTGATGTGGCAAGATTGGGACACTAATACACTGCTGATGGAGTTATGAATTGACCCAACCATCCTGGAAGGCAATTTGGAATTATGCCCAAAGGACTTTAAAAGAATGCTTGTCCTTTGATCCAGCAATACCACTACTAAGCTTGTACCCCAAAAAGATAATAAAATGGTTGTACAAAAATATTCTAGCCACATTCTTTGTGGTGGCAAAAAATTGGAAAATGAGGAAAATGGCTGAACGAATTGCGGTATATGGTGGTGACGGAATACTACTGTACTATAAGGAATAATGAATTGGAGGATTTCTATATGTACTGGAAGAATCTCCAGGAACTGGGGCCGAGTGAAACGAGCAAAACCAAAAGAACAATGTACATGGAAAGTGAAACATTGTGGAACAATCTAATGTAATGGACTTTGCTACTAGTAGCAATACAATGATTCGGGACAATCCCAAGGTTCTTATGAAAAAGAATACTATTCACATAGAGAGAAAGAACTATGGGAGTAGAAACACAGAAGAAAAACATATGATTTATCATTTGTTTATATGGGTACATGATTTGGGGTTTTGGTTTTTAAAGATTACTCTATTGCAAAAATAATCATAATAAAATTACTCTATTGCAAAAATTAAAATTAAAATAACATTTGTATAACCCAGTAGAATTGCTTGTCAGATCTTGGAAGGGGGGACAGAAAAAGAGAGGGAAAGAAAATGAATCATATAAACATGGAAAAATATTTTTAAAAAACAAATAAAAAAGAAAAGTAAAAAAGAAAAAACAGTCAAAGAAAAAAAAAGAAAAATCATCAAGAAAAAATACAAATACCACAGGATTAGAGATGAGCAAATGTCTTCCTTTTCAAGAAAGAAAAGAAGTTAGAGTCAATAAGGTTACCTTCAATTACTGGCAAAATTATATAACATAATGTTAAAGAGCTAATTTATGAGCACTTGGAATGCAATGTGGTGATATAGAAGAGCTAGCACAGCTTCATCGAGAACAAGTCATGCTTGACTAACTTCATTTCCTGTTTGACAGGTCTAATGAAAGGCAAAGATAAGAGAAATACTGTAGACATAAGGTACCTGGATTCCAGCACAAGCTTCAACTACTCGGGTTTCTGACAAAATCTGTCAATTATCCTTGTGAACAAGACGAGGAGATGTGGATTAGATGAGACATATAGCAGAGATTCAAAAATGGTTGAATGATAGAACCCAAAGAGTTGTGATTAATTAATACTGTCAAGAAGAAAAAAGGCCTCTGGGATTACTTCCTATTCCCATTCTGTTCAACATTTTTTGCCAATGGCTCGAATGAAGTCACTGATGGTATGCATATGAGATTTGCAAATGACATAGAACTAGACGACATAGTTGTCACTTTAGATCATCGATTCTCATCAACTCCTGGAGGTCCCCAAAGCCTTTTAAGGGGATCTTAGAGATTAAAATTATTTTCATAATAATACTGAGATGTTTTGATTTTCTAATATGGCAAATATCAATAGATGTAACCCACATAAAGAAAAGCTCTTGGAAGAAGGGTCCTTTGTAATTTTTAAGAGCATAAAGGGATCCTGAGACCAAAAGGTTTAAGAACTGCTACATTAAATGACAGAATCAGGTTCCTGAAAGAGTTTTCCATGCTAGAATGATGGGCCAGATCTAAAAAGGTGACATTTTAAGGGGATGAGTATAAAGTGCTACAATTACATTGGGGTTCTTTAAAATCCCAAGTACAGAATGGGAGTTAAACATATAACAGTACATGAAAAAACTCTGGGGACTTTAGTGGATTTGCAAGCCAGTGAGTTAAAAGTGTGACACTGTAACCAAGAAAACTAACGTGATCTCAGGCTGAGTTTTTTAATTAATGTTACTTTCCTGTTTAAGTTAGTAAACACATTTTAGTGGTAAATAATAGAGTATATGGTTTACTGTGTCAAGTTACACTAAATTTCTGAGTTTCATTCTAGTTGAGTCTCTTATTAATCTCACTAAATCTGAGGACTATTAATCAAAAGCCATTTACCAAGAGCCATTCACTAGGAGAAACTGAGTTTTCAAAAAGTAGAATTGCAAACTATACATGAGCACATGAAAATGTGCCCAAAATAACTATGTAAATTAAACCAACTGGGAGGTCTTCCCCGCATCATAGTCCCTATTAGAGGAGTTATGGGAATTGATTGGTTGACCTTCTTCATACTCAAAGAGGACCAAAATGACATCACTACGTCAGAGGCATCAATGTACAAAGTCTACCACAGTGGCTGATCAGACCGACAGGAGCTCAGAAGGGTTGAACCCCAGGTCGGGTACAAATAGACTGCATGAATATTTGAGATAGAGATATCTGAATTTGCAGATCTCGTGTTTCTTTTAAGCTCCTGCAATTCTACTTTACTCATGAAGCACAAAATCCTCTTTTAGTGAAGATGAAAATTGATCATCACTCAAGATTTCCATTTGGTATTATGTTCCCCACCCAAAAAAGGGACCAAACTGCCCTTACCCTATGACCCAGTAATCCTATTGCTTTTTTTTTTTTACACCCTTACCTTCCATCTTGAAGTCAATACTGTGTATTGGTTATAAGGCATTAGAGTGGTAAGGGCTAGGCAATGGGGGTTAAGTGACTTGCCCAGGGTCACACAGCTAGGAAATGTCTGAGGCCACATTTGAACCTAGGACCTCCTGTCTCTAGGTCTAACTCTCAATCCACTGAGCCAAACAGCTGCCCCCAATCCTATTGCTTATTAGAAATATATCCTAAGGAAGTCAAAGACCAAAACAGAGGCCCAGTTATGCCAAAATATTCATAGCAGTCCTCTTTGAGGTAGGAAAGAAATAGAACCAAAATAGGACAGCATCAGTTGGGGAATAACGGAAAAATATGGCAAAGTATAAATGCAAAACAATATTTTTGTGAACTAAGAAATGAAAAATATGAGAAATGTAAGAAAATGTAGAAAGAGTTGGATGAAGTAAGGCAGAGTGAAATAACCAGAAGGGAGTAAGGTACATAATGATTCATTCATTTTTCAGTCATGTCTGACTCTTCTTGACCCCATTTGGGGTTTTTTTGGCAAAGATACTGGAGTAGTTTGCCATTTACTTCTCCAGATCACTTGACAGATGAGGAAACTGAGGCAGACAAGGTTAAATGAATTGCCCAGGGTTATACAGCTTGTAAATGGTCATAGTTGAAATCAGGAAAATAAACCTTCCTGACTCTCAATTCAGCATTCTATTCACTGTGCCAACTATCTCACATAATAATAGAACAATGTAATTGAAAAGAGCACTAAAAGAGGAGCCAGAACTTTGGATATAATTGAAAACCCAACAATGGTCTCAGAGAAGAAATAATAAAACCAATTTCTTCTCTTTCAGCAAAAGGGCAGAGGATTACTAAGGCATATAGTGCCCTATATAGCCTCTCTGTCAGATTTTTTTTAATTAATTTAAGTTAAATCAAGTCAAAAAGCAAGTACTTGCTATGGGCCAAGCACTGGGGGGGGGGGGGGGGGGAGCAAAAAGGCAGTCCTTGCTCTCAGGGAGCTTATATTCTACTAGGCAAGACATGTAAACAAAATACAAAATACAAAAAAGAGAGAATAAATGGAAGGCACTCTGGTGTTTTTCTTTCTCAGACTGGAGGAACTTCTAAACAATTATGATGGAAAAACAAAAGGCATTAATAAAACTTTTTTTAAAAAGTAAACTGCCTATTCCTATTAGCTGATGTAATAGATATTTCTGCAATGACTTAGCCAGGACTCCTCATATTTCTCTTCAACAATGTGTTCATCAAATAGGTATCAAGTGATAGCATTTGTACAATCCAGTGGAATTGCTTGTCAGCTCTAGGAGGGGGGAAGGAAGAGGAGATGAAAACGAATCATGGAAACACGGAAAAATATTTAATAAATAAATGAAATTTTTTTAATGTGTTCAGCATCAAAAAGCATCATTACAAGAGTAACTAGGTAGCACAATGGATAGAATGCCAGACCTGGAGTCAGGAGATTCTGGTTTCAAATCTAGTTTCAGACACTTCTTAGCTGTGTGACCCTGGACAAGTCACTTAATCCCAATTGCCTAGCCCTTACCACTCTTTTGACAGAAGGTAAGGGTTGTTGTTGTTTTTTAAAGCATTATAAAATATCCAATTGCAAATGGCATGCACAAAGAGAGTTACACCAATATGATTTCTGTTCCTCCAGAAATTTCCAGTTGAATTCTGTTAGGACTTGTTTGAAGGGAGTAAAATAGCCTAAGAATTCTCAGCTCTTTTTCAGATGGATTTGGTTCATGCTCCTTTATAAAGGGAAGCAATTTTAAGGGCCAGGATTGTTCGCCATCATCCTATCTGTGTTTTCCTGGAATTCTATCTGGTAGTGTTTACTTTCTAGAGGCCATCTCTATTTACTAAACTGAACCCTGGCTTTGTTTTTGGACAGCATGTCTTTGGCTTTTTTTTCTCTTTTGGCTCACTGTAGGCTGCTCTCCTGATTCTGGATCCTGTCCATCACTCTGCCTTCAGCCTGGATCTCTGATTCCTGGCTCAAAGGTCACTATGCCAGATTTCCTCTTTGGCTTGTTAATTTACCTACTAACACAGGAAACAGACAGTAAATAATGACGAATGGTAAAAATAAAAATATTAAAGACCATAAATTCTTTTCCTGAATCTAAGCAAAAGTATTTAAGTCACATAGAGATCGTGGTTAAACACCCAGAGAGAGGACAAACTACCTTTGTCAATGGAATGGAGGTAAGAGAGGATAGTTAATAAACTCTCAGACCTGAGTGGGCTGGGGAGAATAATGGAAAGTTGTACAAGGTTGTTTTGTTTTGGCTACTATAGCAATAGCAAATGAGTTATTGGCAGGAAAAAAATCATTTTGTCATGAATTTCATTATAAATAGCTCCATAAGACATTATTATAGATGAGGATGCTATTTGCATTTGTAGATGTGATAGGATTTGTTCTATTTGTTGACAGGGTAACTGTACTGTGGATTTAAGAATAAATTGGCAATTCTCCACCCACAATTATCGTCATTTCAAAAGGTTATTCGCTCTATGTTCCACCAGAGGGAGCCCACATTGAAGTAAAAATCCTTAGTGACCCCTGGTGCCAGGAATTCCAAGCAGTGGGAGAAAGGAAATGTTATTATTTAAAGCTTAAGATGATCTAAGTTTAAATTCCCAAAACCAGAAACATAATGTTTGTTTCTATTCACATACCCAATGCCTTGAACATATGTACAATGTACAACGAATCCATAAAAAGTACTAATTCTGCTTTTAAGTTTTCCCTTTTAAAAAGCCATAAAGTGTCTCAGTGAGTAGACTGAGAGCCAGACCTAGAGCCAGAAGGTCCTGGGTTCAAATGTGACCTCAGCCACTTCCTACCTGTGTGATCCTGAGCAAGTCACTTGACCCCCTTTGCCTAGGCCTTACCGCTCTTCTGCCTTGGAACAAATACACAGTATTGTTTTTAAGGCAGAAAGTAAGAGTTTGGAAAAAAAAAATTTTTTAAGGCTGGGATGTCTAGGAAAGAGAAAGGAAAAATCGTCCCACTTCATAGAAGCTCCCCAATGATTTCAATTACCACATGCTGAAGTTACATTGAGTTAATTTAATGAAACACCACAACTAATCTTGCAAACCTTTAACAACATTTAGCTACACATTAAAACATACACAAACACCTAGCTTCTCTCGCCTTTTAATTAAGCAAACTGTCCCAGTTAAACCCCAACAGATAGGTGATTAGATTCTTTCCATCTGGGAAAAGACAGGTGAGCTTGTAATTATTTCAACCATCAAGATAAGGGAGTTTAGAGAAGGTATTCTTATACTCCTTACCTGAAGATGGTAACAGGAAAGGACTCATCATGAAATGTTGATAGCATTCTAAACAATCCGGTTAGCTCCCTCCCAGTTCCAATCTTCATTATAAACACAATACTAAATTAATTCTAAGTTGGGAGATGGGATTGTTTTTTTAATTTAAAAAAAAAGAGAGAGAAAGAAAAAATGATTGTTGACTGATAGGTGCAAGGCAGATGCCAGTCTGCATTGATAGAGGAAATTGCCTCACCAGTAATTCCACTATAATAATGATTTTTTTTTTAATTTATGTAATGGAATATCACTGCACTTATTTAAAAAATTAAAAGAATTCAAGGAAATAGTGGAAACTATGAAATGATACAGCATGAAGAGAGTGAAATAAAACAAAATACAAAATGCTGACAACTATGTACGTGAAGATAATTTTTTATTGCAATTAAGACAAAAAAATGGACATTAGTCTAAGTTCTTAAAGTTAAAACATCACTCTTCCTTTTTTTTTTTAGTTAAAAAAAGAAACCATTCCAACCTAAGATCACATGTATTGCTGGTCATGATCAGTTTTATGCCATTTTTCTGAACTGTTTTATAAAGACTACAATTTTGTAGAGTACTGGGAGGGAGTTCAAGTGTGAGTTACATGGGGTTTGTTAGCTTTAATAGTGAAGACTGCACTAAAACTTGTGGGGACACTTTGGACATAGATGTAAAAAAAACATTCCATCCAGTCCTTTTACCAGTACAGTCTACTTCCTAGCATTGCTTCCTTTCTCCAGGGAAGCTCCTGAGATACATAGCACTTGAACAGTAGGAACTGATGCAAGACAACCAGTACAAACTCTTTTTTAAAAATGGGGGGTGGGGGGGCAGCTGGGTAGCTCAGTGCATTGAGAGCCAGTCCTAGAGACAGGAGGTCCTAGGTTCAAATGTGGCCTCAAACACTTCCCAGCTGTGTGACCTTGGACAAGTCACTTAACCCCCATTGCCTAGCCTTACCACTCTTCTGCCTTGGAGCCAATACACAGTATTGACTCCAAGAAGGAAGGTAAGGGTTTAAAATGGGGAGGAGGGCTGCTAAATGGCTTGATGGATAGAGTAGGGTCTGGAAATGGAAGTCTGAGTTCAAATCTGAACTCAGACACTTCCTAGCTCAGTGACCCTGAACAAGTCATTTAATCCCAATTTATAGTTGTTAATACTCCTCTGCCTTGGAACCAGTACTTAGTAAAGATTCTAAGAAGGAAGGTAAGTGGAATAAAATTAAAAGATGGGGAGAGAGGAGGCCTAAATGCATAGGTATTCCAGTCTCCCTACCTCTGGGATCAAGCTAGCCTTAGAAGTCTTGAAGAATCAATTCTTCCCAATGAAGAAGTAGCATCACTATTACATCTAACTAATGCTATTGCTTTTACTGTATATTTTCTCATCTAATTAATAGTGCATTTAATCTAAATCTAAAATTATAACATATCAGCTCTTCCCAGTGAAAATGTACAGGCCACATAATATCTAATGGATTCTTGTGTTTTTGCTATGTATTTTCTAATTTAATTAAATGGTTCCTTTAAAATTATAGCATATCAACCCTTCCCAATGAAGATTACAGTCTATATTACATCCATCTGATGTGTCTGCTTTTACTGTGTATTTTCTAATCTAATTAAATGGTGCATTTAAAATCATAATATATCACTTCATCCCAATGAAGATGTACAATCTACATTACATCCAAAGGATGCTCCTGCTCTTACTATGTATTTTCTAATTTAACTAAATGGTATATTTAAATCACATGTGAGTGAAAGTGAATAAATGACACAATATAAGGGGAATGGTTAAGAAGGAGCATAGTCTAAGTAGGTGGCAATAGGAGCCAAAGATTAAATAAATCATACTCCTATTAAGATGAGAGCTCAGAAAGGTAACAGCTGGGGCACAAGTGAAAGCCAACAGCCCAACAGAGTTCCAAGAGAGCAGTTTGGGCAATCAGTCATCCATGAGGGCAGGGTGGTGTGCTAATAAGGGCACTTGCTGCCTGGGTGATACAGATGAGGGAAGAGCACAAGCAGAAATTTCAGTTAGCAGCCCACAGCAATCATAATAAAAATTACCAAATTCCAGGAGATAAAGGAAAAGGACATCTCTAAGAAATCCTCAAAGTATATTGGGGGATGGAAGAAGGGAAAGGGAAAGGGAAAGGAAAGGGAAAGGGGAAGGGGAAGGGGAAGGGGAAGGGGAAGGGGAGGGGAAGGGAAGGGAAAGGGGAAGGGGAAGGGGAAGGGGAAGGGGAAGGGGAAGGGGAAGGGAAGGGGAAGGGGAAGGGGAAGGGGAAGGGGAGGGAAGGGAAGGGAAGGGAAGGGAAGGGAAGGGAAGGGAAGGGAAGGGAAAGGGAAAGGGAAAGGGAAAGGGAAAGGGAAAGGGAAAGGGAAGGGAAAGGGAAGGGAAAGGGAAAGGAAAGGGAAGGGAAAGGGAAGGAAGGGAGGGAAGGGAAGGAAGGGAAGGGAAGGGAAGGGAAAGGGAAAGGGAAAGGGAAAGGGAAAGGGAAAGGAAAGGGAAAGGGAAAGGAAAGGGAAAGGGAAAGGGAAAGGGAAAGGGAAAAGGGAAAGGGAAAGGAAAGGGAAAGGAAAGGGAAAGGGAAAGGGAAAGGGAAAGGGAAAGGAAGGGAAAGGAAGGGAAGGAAGGGAAGGGAAGGGAAGGGAAGGGAAGGGAAGGGAAGGGAAGGGAAGGAAGGGAAGGAAGGGAAGGGAAGGGAAGGGAAGGGAAGGGAAGGGAAGGGAAGGGAAGGAAGGGAAAGGGAAGGGAAAGGGAAAGGAAAGGAAGGGAAAGGGAAAGGGAAAGGGAAAGGGAAAGGGAAAGGGAAAGGGAAAGGGAAAGGGAAAGGGAAAGGGAAAGGGAAAGGGAAAGGGAAAGGGAAGGGAAGGGGAAAGGGAAAGGGAAGGGGAAGGGGAAGGGGAAGGGGAAGGGGAAGGGAAGGGGAAGGGAAGGGAAGGGAAGGGAAGGAAGGGAAGGGAAGGGAAGGGAAGGGAAGGGAAGGGAAGGGAAGGGAAGGGAAGGGAAGGGAAGGGAAGGGAAGGGAAGGGAAGGAAGGGAAGGAGGGAAGGGAAGGGAAGGGAAGGAAGGGAAGGGAAGGGAAGGGAAAGGGAAGGGTAAGGGAAGGGAAGGGAAGGGAAGGAAGGAAGGAAGGGAAGGGAAAGGGAAGGGAAGGAAGGGAAGGGAGGGAAGGGAAGGAAGGGAAGGGAAGGAAGGGAAGGGAAGGGAAGGGAAGGAAGGGAAGGGAAGGGAAGGGAAGGGAAGGGAAGGGAAGGGAAGGGAAGGGAAGGAGAAAGGAAGGAAAGGAAAGGAAAGGAAGGGAAGGAAGGGAGGGAAGGGAAGGGAAGGGAAGGGAGGAGGGAAGGAAGGGAACGGGAAGGGAAGGGAAGGGAAGGGAAGGAAGGGAAGGGAAGGGAAGGGAAGGAAGGAAGGAAGGGAAGGAAGGAGGGAAAGGGAAGGGAAAGGAAGGGAAAGGGAAGGATGGAAGGGAAGGAAGAAGGAAGGGAAGGGAAGGGAAGGGGAAGGGAAGGGAAGGGAAGGGAAGGGAAGGAAGGGAAGGGAAGGGAAGGGAAGGGAAGGGAAGGGAGGGAAGGGAAGGAAGGGAAGGGAAGGGAGGGAAGGGAAGGGAAGGGAAGAGGAAAGGAAAGGAAAGGAAAGGAAAGAAAGGAAGAAAGGAAGAAAGGAAAGGAAAGGAAAGGAAAGGAAAGGAAAGGAAAAAGAAAGGAAAGGAAAGGAAAGGAAAGGAAAATATTTGTACTCTTGCTATTATTGACTAGGCATTTCTATCTATAAAATCAATGTAGATCAAGTGACAGCCATATCATCTTACTGCTAACTGTAACAAAGCACTTGCCTCAGCATCCTCTACCTATTACATCAACATCCCCCAGTTTCTTTATCAGTCCTCATATGGCATAATCTCAAGGGTCCTTATAATCCTACTCATGCTTCTCTGGATGCGCTCCAATTTACCAACATTTCTCTTAAAAATGTCATTCAGAACTGAACTCAAAATTCTGAATATGGTCTGACTAGGAAGAATACAAGAGAACTATTACTCCCATATGCAATAAACCATTCCTCTCTCAATACAACCCAAGATTTCACTGGGTTGTTTTTTGGGTTGGTTGGTTGGTTTGTTTTATTGGGAGGGGGCTGCCATGTTTTCTGGTATTAT
>NC_077228.1:138082663-138086793 GCF_027887165.1 Monodelphis domestica | reverse complement strand
GGAGGGAGGGAGGGAGGGAGGGAGGGAGGAAGGAAGGAAGGAAGGAAGGAAGGAAGGAAGGAAGGAGGAAGAAGGAAGGAAGGAAGGAAGGAAGGAAGGAAGGAAGGAAGGAAGGAAGGAAGGAAGGAAGGAAGGAAGGAAGAGAAGGAAGGAAGGAGAGAGGGAGGGAGGAAGGGAGGGAGGGAGGGAGGGAGGAAAGGAAGGAGGAAGGAAGGAAGGAAGGAAGGAAGGAAGGAAGGAAGGAAGGAAGGAAGGAAGGAAGGAAGGAAGGAAGGAAGGAAGGAAGGAAGGGAGGAAGGGAGGGAGGGAGGGAATGAGGAAGGAAGGAAGGAAGGAAGGAAGGAAGGAAGGAAGGAGGAAGGAAGGAAGGAAGGAAGGAAGGAAGGAAGGAAAGAAGGAAGGAAGGAAGGAAGGAAAGAAGGAAGGAAGGAAGGAAGGAAGGAAGGAAGGAAGGAAGGAAGGAAGGAAGGAAGGAGGAAGGAAGGAAGGAAGGAAGGAAGGAAGGAAGGAAGGAAGGAAGGAAGGAAGGAAGGAAAAGAAAGAACCTTCATGGTTGGCTTTTATTAAAGGAGGGAGGGAGGGAGGGAAGGAGGAGGAAGGAAGGAAGGAAGGAAGGAAGGAAGGAAGGAAGGAAGGAAGGAAGGAAGGAAGGAAGGAAGGAAGGAAGGAAGGAAGGAAGGAAGGAAGGAAGGAAGGAAGGAAGGAAGGAAGGAAGGAAGAAGGAAGGAAGGAAAAGAAAGAACCTTCATGGTTGGCTTTTATTACACACAGAGAGCTGGAAAATCTCAGGCCCAGAATTCATGCTGCCACACCACAGAAAAGAGCTTCCTTGATTTGGGGCTTTGAGAATTAAGGCAGAGATGGAGCTTGGTAACTCGGAGCTCTGCCCCACCTAAACTCTTCTCTTGCAAAACCAGATCTAATCGCCAGGCTCCAAAGGCTCTCTACATGAGACTCTTTTTTCATGGGGGGCTTTTTGGGTGGAAAGTCCTGTGTAGGTTATGTATGTCCACACGAGTTGTCTAAACCTATAGGCAGACTTTAACCCCCATTGCCTAGCCCCTACCACTTTTCTGCCTTGGAATGGTACCTAGTGTTGATTCCAAGACAGAAAGTAAGGGTTTAGAAAGTAATACTAAAAAAAAAATCTTGAAAAACATAGGCAGGTAGATGTCATCGGAGGTCTCGAGAGGCTCTAAGGAAAAGAGAGCCTGGTTGGAGGGGTAGACAAGCCCTCAGCCTCCGAGAGGGACATCAGATTAGAATTCCATCTACTTGTTCCCCTTGTTCAATATTGCACCTAAGGGTACATAGTCAGAACAACTGCTTCCCTGGCTGATAGCCTGGGAGATGGGGTAGTTTCAAGCTTTCACTATCCAAATTAACTCTTTTCCCACCACATGTTGGTTATACAAAAGACTATTTTTAGATGGGAGTGAGATAAGTTGTTGTTTAGTCATGTCTGACTCTCATGGGGGTTTTCTTGACAAAGACACTGGAGTGGTTTGCCATTTCCTTTTCCAGCTCATTTTAAAGATGAGAAAACTGAGGCAATCAGGGTCAAGTGACTTGCCCAGGATTACAGAGCTAGCATATGAGGAGAGATTTGAACTCAGGTCTTCCTGCCTCTGGGTCCAGTGCTCTATCCACCAAACCACCTAGCTGCCTCTAAGCTAACGTGCTAAGAGAATTCAGCCATGGAAAACAACAAAATTGGTCAGATATAGGTCAAAGAACCAGAGAAAATATGATGAAGGCACTCTGGAGGGGAAGCCTAAAGGGCAGTCAATAAGACCCCACCTAAAATCTGAATAGTCTTTACAGGATCACTGACAAGGGGGCCATCTAGCCTTCTCCAAAAGACGTTGGAATCCATCAACCTGTTAAATGGTTTTTTTTTTGGGGGGGGCACCTTTATGCCCTTACCTTCCCTTAAAAGATAAACAAACATATTGTATGCTGTGTGGCAGGATATTTTTCTGTCTAGCATAGTTTTCATCTTCACTAAAATTCTTTCTGTCTTGCACCTTTTAGCCCTGAACTAATTCCTTTGGGTCCCTGGGCCTGTTGGCCTGTGCAAATCTGCAGGGTTGGATCATAAAGAATCATGAAGCTGGAAACCAGTAGAAATACAGATTCTAAACTTAGGTATGAAGAAGACTTGTCCCTTTATGAAACATTTTCCATTTGGAGTGGGAGGTGGGAGGAAGAAGGGGGCTGAGATGCAGGTGTGCCTCCTATCAATTAGTAATTTGCTGCTTTTAATTCCACTTTTTCTCCCCCCCCCCATGCTATGAAATTCGCCCTGGCACCATACCATGGCTAACATGAAGGAAATAAAAATATAATGAAAATCTGTGCAATCCTGGAGAGAATTTTATGTTTGGGAAAGATTTGGGGCCAGAGGAAGTGACCTTTTTCTGATGGGAATTCAGATGGGTTTCAAGGCTGAACTGTGGGCTGAGAATCTAGACTAAGATAATATTCCTAGAAAGTTCCAAAATTATCAAGTCTCTAGGAGGTTGTTTAGTTGTTTTTTTTTTCAGGTTTTCAGAAAGGAAAAGACTTTTTTTAGACAGGGGATATCTGAATGGAGAGCTATAAAGGGCTGTAGAGATGATCTAGTCCAACTCTAATTTTTCAGATAAAGCCACAGAGGCTGAAAGAGTAACATATCTCCAAGGTAACTAGTAAAATTGAAATTCAGCCCTAGATTTTCTGAAACCAAATCCAGTGATCTTTGAATTCTTCTTTGGTAGTGTTCACACCATGGGGAGGGGGGTACAGTGTGACTTTCTGTAAATTGATTTTTATGAAAACTTATTGGATATTTGACTATCCAATAATTCCAGAGTTCCTGTCCCAGGCTTGGAAAAAGTGATAGAATAAGAATTGATTTGGTTTAAAATTTTAAAAGAACTTTGCTTTGTTTTTCACATTTGATAAATATATCTTATTAGTCCTATGGACAAGATGGAGAAATATGTCCTAGTCAGAGATGTCAAGCTCGTTTTTAAGGAGGGGCATTGAAAACTGAAGAGTGTCCAGAGGAGGGCAATGAAGACAGTGAAGAACCAGATTTGCTGCCCCACACAGTTCTTTAAAAAACAAACAAACAAAAAACAGCCCTTCCCTTCCATCTTATTCTAAGGTGAAGACCAATAAGGGCTAAGCAATGAGGGTTAAGTGACTTGCCCAGGGTAACACAGCTAGTAAATGTCTGAGGCCAGATTTACCAGAGCTGGCTCTCTATCCACCTGGATTCTCTCCCACCCACCCCCTAGACTCTGAAGAACCTTGGGGGGAAATGGTGAAATCCTAGGTGCTTGGGAATGAACTTGTGTCTATCACTGATGACATCACCTCCATGAATAAAGAGGACGGAGAGAAGAGGGAGAGACATTTTTTTTTCTGAAGTTTAAATTTCTGAGTTATTTTTAACATAAATATAAATAGTTTCCTTCATTACTCCCCTCCTTCCCCTCCAGAAACAGCTGCAGGCCCTGACTCCAAAGGCCCAGCACCTCCTCCACAGCTAGCGTCTACCCACGGAGGAGATGAGGGAGTCTGTTCTATGATGAGTGCAAGGAGTGTTTAAACCCCTTGAGAAGGCGGGGGGTCAGGAGCCAGGAAATGTGGGGTTCTTAACTCTAGCAATCTTCCTTCCAAGAATGTAAACAGGAATGGCTGCAGCTTACATTTGGATGCCAACTTGCGTCCTCAGAATAGAGGGACGAGAGGCTGGGATGGAGGAAAGGGAAGGGAGAGAGAGCTCCGAGTCTGAGGGTGATGCATACTTCTGCCTGCAGTTCTTTGGTTGACTGGGGGGTCACTTAATGGTCCAGGCAGGGAAGCTTCCTGGGGCGGATTATTTCAGTGGGAGCCTGGACGTTTTATAGGACGAGATTCTCGACTCATCCCTGGGAATAGGAGCTGAAGTAGAGGTGGAAAAATGGGGCTTTCTGTCCCTGGGGCTAGGAGAGACGCCCAGGGATGTGTTTCTTTCTGAGAGGACAGGGGAAGCTCTCGACTTCATTCCATTGGCCACAGGGACTGAATGGGCTTTAGAATAGGACCCTGGCATGTGTCCAGCTACATGGGAGATGAATCCCTCTAACAAAGGTCCTTCC